>NC_081292.1:57420000-57647500 GCF_030435805.1 Mustela lutreola | reverse complement strand
AATGGTAAAAATTTTTGACAATTTGAGAAATTGGTTTTATAATGGGAACAATGTGTTATAATCAGTAAAAGGAGAATTGTTATGTTTTCTCTCTGGGTAGAATGTTCTTGAGTGGTTAACTCCTCTGTTGCTGATGAGAAGTAAAATCTTATAACTGGCAAGAAAGAGAGATTGTAATGACAATGCTTTGTTCTATGCATCCTCACATTTCAGGCTGAAGTGATTTTAAACATTTCCTTCTATTTATATTATTTTCTTTATTTTTCTTCTTTTCATCATTTTTTGCTGTCTTGCAATCTACGTTCCCTGAGCAACCATAGGAACCAAGTTACATTAAGCTACAACACAAAGACCTTGTAAGAATAATGAATCCTCATTTGCATCGACATTTGTATTCAGATTTGCCAGGCTATAAACTTGGCAGATCAAGCGGAATATTAAGTAGAGGCTTCCATGGTAAATTGTGGCTCTTGAAATTGCTAAACACACCCCCCCTTTTTTCTTTCCTATCTGTGGTGGCAGGTGAAGTCTCACGACTACTTGCATCTTAGGAAGCACATTGGCCCCTTCATCTTTCAGTATATGATGTCAATTTCAAGCAGAAGAGGGAAAAACCAGTAGTAGGTATTCTAGCTGAAGGTACAATATAACATGTGACCAGAGCATTAACTAAAGGCCAGAGACCACGAGAGAGGTGTCTTTAGGCAAATGCATGGTATAGGAAAATTACTTATCACGTGTGGGCGAAGGTTTGATTTTTCTGGCATATTCAAAAATACATTAATCTCAAAAAAGTTCACACTCATTTTTAAAAATTCCTAAAGTTGATGTAAGAGGACCGGGGTAGCTCTTGCCTTTAGAAATACCTGCCATTTGGAGTCATCATCACTGGTCTTCTCATGCCCATTCTTGAAATACTTAAAATGCCTTATTTTAATGAGTCACTATGGATTGACTGACTCAACCCTTAGCTTTGCTTGATGCTGAAGTGGTCATGTAGGAATAGTGACAGTTACTCCTGCATAAGTTCAGAAATATGACCTATAAGGTCAAATCTCCAATACAGTAAACAATGGGGTGAAAAATGTAGACTTTAATTTCCATGTTCGGTTCAATCGGTTCAATGCCAAAAAAGTGAGTAATTGGAAACATTTGTGCATGACTTGATTTTTCATGCATTATCCCATTGTTTCAGGATCTTGTAAACAGAGCCCAAACCTATGACCTATTAACAAACGCTCACTTCTTGCCATTTTCTTTCTCTCTTAAGGACCCTCCACCAGTAGGAAGCAGTAAAATGTATTAGAAGATCAGTCTTGCAACAAACTTTTGACAGTCATCTTAACAGTGGCTTTCCTTTTTAAACCTATTGTTTTAAATTTAAACAGTGTAAATGGTGAAATGTAGACTAGTTCTACTCTAAAGACTTCCTTTATGGTATATCATAAAGAATTGTGAAATTTTAGTAACTACTCTAAGTAACTGACTTAACTCTTTTCTCAAGTTGAGGTAAGCTTTAATTGTGTGTGGTGAGATAGGAGAATGTTTCATGAAAGGTGCTGGATTTTTCTTGGAAACCACGCACTGGTAAATATTTAGGCTGAAGGATAACATTTCATAAGCTTTCACAAGTTTGTAAAAATATTTATAAGAACCCTGCCAAAAACATGTATATTAGTATGATTTATATTAATAGACTACAATGTAGTATATTCTAAAGTAAGTATTAGATATTCTTAATAGTAGCTGGATTTTAGAATCTGAGTAAAATGCAAATCATGCCTTTTTGAGAATTACAAGCTTGCATTTCACAACCTCATCATTTTTAAGGGAAATAAAGTATTAGATAATTTAATGTTAAACACAACAATACTGAAAAACAAAAATATACCACTTAGTGGCAAAATTTTACTTTTGTACTTATTTAATATGAAAAAGATGGAAGCATGGTAACTACCAAAAAGTTGCCTTGACCCAAAGCAATCAAGGAAAAATGACATTTAAATAGAATTCTTTTCCTGAGGGGCCTTAAGGATACCACATTATGATGAAGCATAACTATCAACTTCATATCAAAATCCAAGCAAAGGTTAGAGTCTGATATATTACTTTAAAACAATGTCAAGCTAAGACATCAATGCATCTTTTTTTTTTAACACACTTGCTATTTCATATAAGTCCGAAACTCAATTTAATAGCCTCAAAAAATGGTACTTTTACCATAGTGTGTGGGGAAGGGGGCATATGTATTGACCCCTCTTTTATAGAAAGAGCAAAAATACATTTAATTGTACTGCAAAACACATTTTGTGTATATGTTCCAAGAAGATTTAGAGAGGAAGGGATTTATATTTATATCTTTCCACCATGCTGCCCATCAGTTTGAAACTGTCTTCTTTAACAAATGCTAATGATTTCGTTGATTACGTTTATGCATGTACTTACCATGCAGTTTTGGGAATCAACCGCTGATGAGTCTTATCAAGAAGAGAAATTATAGCATTAGCTCATTTGCTTTCCAAACAGCAGGAGTGAGAGTACTATCCAAAATGATATTAGTGATATTGTTTTAACATCCATGCAGAAAAGTACATACTATTTCTTGCCTGCCTTCTCGGTGTTCCTTAGACAAGGCTCACATTTAATAGACAAGGTCTCTTCTTTCTGGGTAGGAATACAACTGAATGTATATTCTAAATCAGGAAATCAAAACTAAAGCCACAAACAAATGGAAACACTTATTTAAATTGAAGTAGTTTATCCAAATTTGAGAAGGGAGCAAGCGGAGTTGTAAAATCTTTTTTTTTTTTCCTCCTACAATAGGAAAAATAGCAACATGACATATTCTCACGTCAATTTCATTATGTTCTGTTTCTATTAGAGGATTTCTTACTAACTGGTAAAAATGCATGTTACCATAGGGTTTTTCCCACCATAACTTATATAAGCCATGGTTATATTAACTAGCAAGGTTGTTAGCCACAGACACAATGCCCAAAGGATGGGCTGGGCTTCCCACTGCAGGCTAGTTCTTGTCCTGTATAGATTAGAGAAGCAGAGACCTGTGTGTGTTATCCTGAGAAATTGGGCTTCACTGAATCTAAAATTAGCACATCTCATTGGTCTCTTTTAGTAGTATAGCTAAGGACTTTTCCATATTCATGAGGCACACTGAATTAAGACTTAGGGCACACCATAGAACATGTGTGTTCATGACTTGATCTTTAGAGTCAGTTCAAGGTTTTAACTTCCACCTAAAAGGGAAACAACCAAAAGCCCAATCTTGATTATATTTTCTTCGTCGTCTTCTAGCCCAATGATGAAGGGCAAATTTTTATAACTATAGATACAGACATAGATATAGATTTATCTCCTTATGTTTGAGAGGAAAGATATAGATCTATGTATAGATATGTATAGATATATGTAAGATATATATACACACATATATATATACATATATTTCTTTCCTCTCTGATTTTAAAGTGTGTGCATCATTGCTGCTTAGTTCAAAACCACAAACTCTTTCCATCAAAAATAGAAAATGTGTGTTATGCATATATCGCATAAATATTTGTGTGCATATACACAACAAAAATATGTTTCAATAGGAAGAATGGATGAAGGATGTATAGAAACATCATGAAATTCAGAGATAGGAGAAGATTGAAAGCAAACCAAATATATAGGATCAGTGAAATATGGTATGGTATTACTTGGTGGTTTCTATACCCAAGTAAAATCCAGGGTTTAATTTTTATACTTAACTATTTAGTTTGCTCTATAGATCATTTATAGTAGAGGCCATTCTGAGAGTGAAGAGAAGGACTTACTAATATTTCAGTAATTTTGAGATTATTTGGGGGATTTTTTTTAAATCATGAAATAATGCATGATGTTTTGTGATTTTAAAAATGACATAAGTGAATTGAATTAATGTACCTTTAATTCTTTGCCTTAACATTTTCTTTGAATACTATAGTTACTTACCAATAAATTGGAGTGAGATTTTATACAAATGTGATCTGCTTTCTAACCAAATATTAATGTAAAAAATTTTGAACAATAACTCAAATAGTCTATTTTATAATATCCCTGTTTAGGGGTATGCTAAAAATTGTTAAGCATAGTAACACTCATTTAGGGTTTCAACCATATGGAAATTCCTTTTTCAAATTGGACTCACAGTCATTCTCTCCCAGCTACCTCAGGTGTAAGGTCAAATACCTCTCCCCTTTTATTCCCTTAAAAAAAACTCAACTAAATCCAGTTTGATAAAGTAATCGTGAAGTGACTTCTCTTTCACTTGGATAATCTGACACCAGTAGGCAAGTCTCTATTTCAGAACCTACTTTAAAACTGCTTCTCAGAAAACAAATTTCTTAAGTTTTTTCCAAGTTTTGATTAACCTCCAAGATAGCGGGCTAGGTGAATTAGCTATCATTTCAGAGGCATGTGCCCTAAATTTTAACATACCATGCAACCGACTTCACAGTTTCCAACTTCACAAGATGCTACGGACTCTCCTCTTGCCTGCACAGATAAGCCGTTTTACACCTTCAACCATAGCTGTGCCTTTCATTCCTTAGTCCTCTCTGAGTTTATTGTCTTCCTGCTGCGCTAAACTAGTTACTGTTTAAATTTTATTTCATCGCATGCCTTGGTCTTGTTCTTCTTACTGCTCTTGATGCCTAAAAATACCCTTTTTTTGCTTCTAAAAATTCTCTTCCATGAAACTTTTACTAATAGAGTGGATATAGGATGACATTATGCCCTTCATTTTCAAACAACAAAATTCACAGCAATTATGAGCTACATGTTCATGATACATTCATTCATTTGCATCTCTCCACATCATTATGGTGGCTGTGAGATTTTCATATATATCATATATGTTCATTCTTATGAATCTATGAAGGGCCTTTGGGGAATCAAATTACAATTTAAAATGTTTCCTAAATAGAATGTAAACTTTCCATTCCAGCTTAATTTGGTAGTACTATGGTGGTTCAAACATCCTTAGCAATGACAGCTTAGAACAGACATTCTGAAACTTTTTGGTCTCAGAATTACTTTGCACTATTAAAAGTTATCAAGGTGACAAGAGCTCTTATTTATGTATGTTATAATTATTGATATTTAGAGCATTAAAGTAAAACAAATTTTATTTCTAAGTTATTTCATAATTCATTAAAAATAACAACTACAAACTAATTAAATATTGACATAAAGGATATACTACACTAAGATAATCATATTTTCCAAAATTAAAAAAAGCAAGGAAAATGGTATTGTTACATGAATCTCTTTAATATGTAGCTAATAGAAGATACTGAATTCTCATATCTGCTTTTACATTCAGTCTTGCAATATATTATTTGGGTTGAGGATTTAAGGAATATCCAGCCTCTCGCAAATCTGTAGTTGGGAAGGAGACAAACATGTTAAGTAGACATTTGATCTAATTGTGGATATTCTTCTCTGATATACATCAAATATCGACAAGTAGTAGTTCTTAGAAGTTGCAATATGGAATTTGAGAGCATATCAATAAAGGTTCCATTCTTTTTATGTTAAATTTCATTCTTTATCTTGCATTCTTAATAGATCTTTTACTGATGCATGATTTTATAACATCATGAGATAATCTGTTGGAAAATATTGGTTCATTGGGTTATGCAGATCTTCCGATTATTGACACATTTCATTACACAGTATTGAAAAAGAAGCACACTCACTAATACGACTATCATGATCCCATTAGAAATTTGAGTATTGGGAATCTTTCCAGCTCATCATGGCAGATACAAATTTTCCAAAATTCTAATATTCCTTGAAAGCTAAAATATTATTGGCAACAAACACTAGAAAGGATTTCCCTTGGTGTTATAGGCTAACATTATTTATCAAGGATTGAGGTCTTTGTTCGTTTGTTTTGTTTTTGCTTTAGGTTCAAGGGCATAACCTTGAGGATATCATGACTTCCATTATGGTTTGATGCTACTTGATTCCTGCTAAGAAACCAGGACTACTAAGGCCCTAATATTGTGTAAAAGTTTCAACACACTAGAAAAAAGAAAATAGCAAACATATTATTATGATAATAGTTTTGATTTTAAGAACTTTCTGAAAGTAGCTCAAGGTTTCTAGAGGTCTGGGAGCATGCTTAAAAAAAAAAAAAAACACTGGTCAAGGGCATCTTGGTGCCTTGGTTGGCCTTGATGGCTCAGTCAGTTAAGGGTCCAACTCTTGGTTTCTGCTCAGGTCATGCTCTCAAGCTGGTCAGATCAAGTGGGGCTCCCTGCTCAGTGGAGAGTCTGCTTAAGATTCTCTCCTTTTCCCTCTGCCCTGCCACTCCACTCATGCTCTGCCTCTCTCTCAAATAAATAAATAAATAAAATCTTAAAAAGTTTTTAAAAACATGCTCAGGGGCATCTGGGTGGCTCAGTGGTTAAGGCCTCTGCCTTTGGCTCGGGTCCTGATCCCACGGTCCTGGAAGCGAGCCTCACATCGGGCTCTCTGCTTGGCAGGGAGCCTGCCTCCTCCTCCTCTCTCTCTCTCTCTGCCTGCCTCTCTGCCTACTTGTGATCTGTCTGTCAAATAAATAAAAATCTTTAAAATAAATAAATAAATAAATAAAAACACTGCTCAAAGAAGCTAAAACAGAGCTGCAGATGTTTAGTAATCATTATTTGATAGTCGGTATCATCTAAGGATTGACTAGAATTTGTTACCAAAAACAATAGCAACACCTAATATATCCAAATGTCTGTGCAGATAATTTCATGTATAGATTATCTTGTTTAATCCTTCCAATAAGCTATCATTATACTTTAAAAGAGAAAATTATAGCTTTATTTAATGACTTCTCCAAGGTCACAAGACCTGTAAATGACAAAATCCAGATTTATATCCAGGTTTTATGAAGTCCACTGTACTCATTATACCATAGCGGTTTAATATAACTCTTTCATAGCCTCCCCTAAGTAAGGGAATAGTGAATAAATCCTGTGCCATCTGCTTGATGGCCAGTCTCTATTTAAATGCTATTGCATTCCATGGATATGTATAAATCTTATTCCCATTCCAAATCCTTCATGGAGTGGGAAGTCCAATTTCACATCTATTTAATCACAATCCAAAACTTCACTGCAGTTATATGATGCCCCTCAACATACTTAGTCAGTTTTCTTTAACTGCTATAATGACTGATTGCTGATTTGGTCATTTTACTGGCTAAACTAATCACTGACGATTTCAGTGGATCACTGACCAGTTATCCCTTCCAGTCTTCCAAATGAGCCTATCAGATCAGTCTTGCGGTCTAATCAACTACCCACAGATCACTGTTAACTGTGCTGACCAAAAAGAGCTGATCTAAATCTTCGGAGACTGCGAGAAAACAGGGAACAGCAGTTTAAAAAGTAACTCCTGAAACTTACGAAGAGTTCTCACATAAGACTTTTTAAGTCAGACCAACAGAAGCCCTGGAGCCTAGCCTTGGTATTAACAAATTAGCTTTGTTAGTTAAGGAAATATTCAGCATCACATGCATTGGTTCTATTGTCCATTTAATGAGAGGAAATTACTATATGACCCCTTGTTTTGCTTACAATCTTAATGTTGTATGATTTTTATGTAGACACAAAAAGCGTTTCCCTTTTTGGCCGTCATGATTGTCTTCATTTGTAAGTTCTCTTTTCGTGCCTGTCTTCAGACTCTGTGCTGAAAGTTTTCAAAATCCAATTCATTGCTCAAACTTATACATAAAAGGTTTACAGAAACTACCTACCTATCTATCTATCTATCTATCTATTTATCTGACCTGCCCTTTAGACCCCTTAAGTATGGTATTTAATAAAATCTACTCAAACTTTTTATGTTTTCTTCCACTAAATAGAAGTAAAATTGCTTTTATAGCATTTATGTTATGATAAATTCGGGGTGGGGTTTATAGAGATTGATCTCCTCCACTAACGATTAATTATAATCCATCCTGAAATATTAATAAGTATCCCGTATGAACTATGATGAGGAAGGGAGGGGAGAGAAGGAAGCTGTAATGTTTGCTTGCAATTACTGAAATTACAGAAGCAAAGGTTTCCAAAGACAGAAATACAATCACAATTATCTGACCTGTAAAAATAGTTTTTATTTCTGCAGCCAAGGAACAGCAAATTGTTGGCATTGGGAGCTCTTTCTATAAAGGCTTTTTATAAAATCCTCCTTTGCATAGCTATTTTTTTTGTATTTACTTTACAGCATTTATCCCCTTCTATCTAATATTGAAATTAGAGACATTCTAGTATCACTGAGAGGGTGTTTTAAATAAACTGCTCTGGAACTGGGCTTTGGAGCTTGTAAGCCACCTGAATGTGGTCAGCTGACTTGTCCTTTCTAAATTCCCAAGGAAGCCAATGAATCAGGTGAGTCCTGGCTGCTGAGGTCCATGTGGAAAGTACATGCAGGCATGGCCAGGTCACTGTGATGCCTCCAAAACTCGCTTAACCCAGCCCTTGATGATGAGAAATAACAGCGCAGGAGAGGGGCTGGTGTGCAGTAGGCAATCGATGCACCAGTGTGATGTGCTCTAGCTCTAAATCGCAAAGTGCTTAAACAGAGAAATAGCATTTTCATTTGCGGAGTACTGTGAAAACATGGTCATGGGAAACATTAAATAAAGACAGCAAATAATGGTTTTACAGCTATTATTTCAATTAGACACATAAAGCAAAATAAACAGTGAGGGGAGGCCACTGAAGGGCCATCAACAGGAGACTGTTCGAATAAATAAAGGTGTACCACATAATAGAATACTATGTAGCAATTAAAAGTAATAATATAAAACTATAATTTGTTCTATGCAATAACTGCCAAGATATGTCTAATGAAAAAAGCCAGGTACAGAAGAAGATATGTGATATGCTCCCCTGTGTGTAAAGATATGTGTACATTTAAGTATACAAATGACAGAAGGATTACAAACTGATTGAACAGTTGACTCTGGATGGGGACAGTATTTACTAAAAACACTTTTCTGTAGTTTGCCTTCTTTTCAGCATGAGTACACTAGTTACACTGGTTTTGAGATAAATAGTAGTTAATATTTAATGTAAAATAGAGATGACATATATTTATAAGGCAAATCATTGTCATGCCCGCCATTAAACAAACCAAAATTGAGAAAGGACCAGTTTTATCATGAGTTTCTTAGCATCCTGTAAAACCAAATATAGGCTATTTTTAAATATTTCGACTAGTAAAGGCATTAATTCAGAAGAGACAGAGTCATTAACACAGAAGAGACAGAGCCAAAATACATTGTTGATAGGATTGCCAGATAATATACAATAGTTTTATTTGCTAAATCTGGCAATTTCAATTATTGAAAAGAGAAAAGTGTTCTGAATTCTTATAATACAAGGTGTATTCGATGCCAAACACTGATAGTTTCCAGACAGTCAATTTTCTATTATTGTTTAGGTAAAATATGTTTGACCTTTTAATTGAGTTTTTAAATAATATTTTTGAAAATACACACACACACACACACACACACACACACAAATGATTCTCCCAAGTTTAAAGTATTAACATCCATACACCATGTAATATGGCTCCAATCTATTCTTTCACATTCATGTTCCAATACTTTCTTATAATATCATTGTATTACAGGCAAAATACGCCTTTCTACCGTTCAGTAAACATGCCTTATTCCTGAATACTCACTCCAACACTTTCTTTTTTCCCTTCCTGTCATGATTCTGCAATGTCCTCGTGAGGTCTTCTAACTGCTTCAGTGAAAAGGTTCTTCTCATTTGCATAGAGCTTTTTGTTTTTAACAATGTCTTATATCATTGTAACATGTATACTTATCAATGTCCCTAATAGAGACATAAAAGCACCATGAAAGTAGGAAGCAATCACTTCATCCACATCTTTCGTCTTCAGTCACTGTGTGTGCTTCAGCAGCCTGGTCTAGTGTTTTACACAAAAGGAATATCCAACAGAGTCCAATCAATGTGTAGGTGAATGGCAGAAAATAGTCCAGTCCCTCTGAAAATTAAACTCTAGTCAATTTGGAATCTCACAAAAAAATTAATAATAAATAAAAATTAATAATAACTACCATATTTAGTATCATAATCCCTCTCTATAGTAGAAAATAATTCCTAAAATGTTCCTTGGCTATATTTTTTCCTGGCTTTAAAGAACAATAGCAACAACAACAAAACCACACTGAAATTCCATCTCCTTTACTTCAGATTTTCATTTTATTTTCTTATCCCTTAAACATTCTTCCATTGCTTATATGATTCCTCAAGTTCTTGAATCATCCTTTAAGCTGGGGAGTGCAGAGTTGAGCATTATATTCTAGGAAATCAGACCGGTGCTGAATAATTTCCTTCTTTGTATTAGATTCCTTTGGAGTCTTCTCAGTATAATTTTTAAACAAAATGGCATATTAATTATTCTTTAAACCTATACTTAATCAATTCCTATATTACGCTTGAACAATTTATTTCTAAGTGATTCTCCCTAACTGATGCCTGCACATTAATTTAGTTCTCTTTTTTAAGCAAGGGCATTTGATTGTTATCCCTAAACTACAAGAGGATATTTCTCTCTCTAACCTATCATAGAACACCCTGGGCATGCAATTTATCCTGCCTTCCAGTCAGTGATGTTTAAAACAATGATTCTTTTTTTTTTTTTAAAGATTTTATTTATTTATTTGACAGAGAGAAATCACAATTAGATGGAGAGGCAGGCAGAGAGAGAGAGAGGGAAGCAGGCTCTCCGCTGAGCAGAGAGCCCAATGCGGGACTCGATCCCAGGACTCTGAGATCATGACCTGAGCCGAAGGCAGCGGCTTAACCCACTGAGCCACCCAGGCGCCCTAAAACAATGATTCTTAAATCCCAGACTGTGTTCCACGATGACGTTTCCACTGCCCCATGGTGAAGTAGGATAATGAATACATTGTAATGAGCTTTTTTATAAAGCCACCTTTGTTCACTTTTTTATGTCTTAAAATATTTATCTCACACACGTAGTAGTAGATGGTGGTAATTGTTTTTCTACTGGCACTAAAATGCTGGATACCCTATGCAAGGCCCCTATTTTGGTTTATTTTTCTTTTTTATTCTACAGAATACCAACTTTGAGAACCAAAAATAATAGCCATGGAAGTGGCAATAAGCATAGCCAGCAATTAGAAGTTGTTTATATGCAAAAATTTTTTTTTTTTCTAAGAACTTTAGATGTATTAACTCAATGCAACAACACTCTGAGGAACTTACTACTATTTGATATTTCCCAATATCAAATATTGGGAAATTGAAAAAGAGAGAAGTTTAAAAATATATCCAAAGTTACACAATGAGTAAACCAAGAAAGGGCATTCAGAGGCCATGCCCCTAACCACTGCATGAAAGTGAAACCAGATTTTAAGTCAATTTTGGGGGCACCTGCGTAGCTCAGTTGGTAGAACTTAAGATTCTTGATCTCAGGGTTGTACGTTCAAAGCTCACGTTGGGTGTAGAGATTATTTTTAAAAATAAAACCTTTATAAATAAATAGATAACAAAGTGAGTACAGAAAATGGGAGGAGAAATATAAAAGCATTAAAAATTAAAAATTCACACAATTGAAGAAACATATTAATACCCAGATATAAGAATCAAAGATTATATAAATAAAAATAAGTCCACATTGAGAGAAATCGTGTGAAACATAATTAATAAGGACAAAAAATATTAAAATTAATGAGAATAAAAAGATTCAATAAAGAAGCAACAATTATGCAGATAGCAGATTCTAATCTGTAAAAGCAGAAGCAATAACAGAAATGACAATTTCAAACTGCCAAGAGCAAACAAATATCATATGAAAAATTTATGCCCAGATAAACTACCACTCAAAATTAAGATTTTTAATACAAAAGGATAAAATTTTCTACACAGATCATCATTGAAAAATTACCAAAGTATAATGACTAATTTAAAGGGGAAAAATGAACACAGAAGAAGGTAGCATACATGAAGCAATTTTTAGAAAGAAATCAAAAAAGTTAAATCAACACTAAAAAGCAGTAAAAATAACAGTTTCTTAATTTAAAAATAGTTGAAACAACCATGAAAATGAAGGATGAGAATGAGAAAATCAGGTATTAAATTTACAATCCTCATGGTGCTCACTGTTCATTGCTATATCTTCCGTGCAAGGGAAGTAGTAGCCACTCAATAAATGTTTGTTGAATAAATTACAGAACCAATATTTTGTAACTGAAGGTAGTTCTAGACACAGTCTCTGTGTCCATCAGATTCTGAGAATCTGGCACACATCAAAGGTGTGCCAACAGGCCCTGTGTTTGAGGTTAGGCAGGTTGTTACTAAAAAGTGTTCCTAGGGGTGCCTGAGTGGCTCAGTGGGTTAAGCCTCTGCCTTCAGCTTAGGTCATGATCTCAGGGTCCTGGGATGGAGACCTGCCGTGAGCTCTCTGCTCAGCAGGGAGCCTTCATTCCCCTCTCTCTCTGCCTGCCTCTCTGCCTACTTGTGATCCCTTTGTCAAATAAATAAATAAAATCTGAAGAAAAAAAAAAGGCATTCTTAGAAGAGTGGTGGCCCTTGATGTACACATTCAGATCTGCCTTTGAAGGAACAGGCTGCACCAGCAGATTCTGCTGACCACCTCGGGCTGCCACCCATCCTCTCATCTGTGGCATTAATGTCTGAACTACGCTACACATGGCCTGCTCCCAAGCCTCACTGAGCACAGCAGATGGAGGTCCTAGAGCAGGCCAGGTCTGGTGAAGACAGGGCTACTCAAATGAGCAACCTTTGCTCTGGGCCATCCCAGCAACCTGGCCAAAATTTTCTGAGTCTCACTGTAGACCGAGGCTCATTCTTCCAAGTCCTTCTTTCCCTTTCTCTTCTGTAAGGTGTCAGACATGATGCATTGAGGTCTGGGGGCCTTCTCTGGCTTTTCCTGCCCCCTTCCCCTTGATTCTTCTCAGGAATGTCCAGCAATCTCTTTCCCGTGCAATTCTCCCTGCCTTTTGGAGGGACCAAACTGGCATATGAAAGCAAGAGAGTGGGAAAAGTCAGGTCTCTTCATCTGAAAAAACAGTAGTCATGAATAATAATTGTGCACATTCAGGAAACAGACTTCTATGTCTCATCTGCTATGGAAAACATGTGTTTTGTTTTGTTTTGTTTTCTATTTCTCACTGTCCAAAACAATATTACTTTCTTGTGTGTCAGTTCCATGTACCTTTATTGAAAAAGCTACTATGTTACAATTTGGAATCTGGTGAAAAGTCCAGTGGACAAGAAATTCTTCAAGATGTTTCTAAGTCATAATTTGTTTGAATATTTTTCCTTAGTTTTTTGTTTGTTTGTTTTTAACTCTTAGATTTCTTTCTACTATGTCCAGAAGATGCCAGGTTTAGTTTTAAATTCTTAACTCAATCATTAGTAGAGATAGAATTAGTTAAAAATAAATCACTGAAGAGCTTTTTTTTTTTTTTAAGATTTTATTTATTTATTTGACAGACAGAAATCATAAGTAGGCAGAGAGGCAGGCAGGGAGAGAAGAGAAAGCAGGCTCCCTGCTGAGCAGAGAGCCCGATGCAGGGTTCGATCCCAGGACCCTAAGATCATGGCCTGAGCTGAAGGCAGAGGCTTTAACCCACTGAGCCACCCAGACGCTCCCCCCTTTTTTTTGAATCGCCTTTTTCTCATGCACTTTGTCAAAGTACCAAAAGTTGATTTGACATTTTTATGGTTGTGTTTCTCTTTGGTGTATTGCTAGACCCACGAAACTGGAATACTGCAGATAAAGATCTCTCTTGTACTATACTTATATGACTAAGATAAAAATATTGTCCAAAATAATTCAATCTCAATTTGTAAACTTTTTCAAATTAGTTCAGAAAACATTGAAAAGCCACTGAAAATTTGTGGTCACCAAAGTGGCTCATATTCACTAACTTGTTAGAGGTTATTTCATCACATAGCTAAGCATATCACTGTTAGGGTTATTTATGAAAATTCTAGCTTCCTAAGGTCAAAGTAATCGAACAATGGAATATTTTTAAAGCATAAATTATCATAATTTCAGGAACTATTAAAACTTGTAATTTCTGCTCTGCCTTTTCTGACTTTAATTCATAACAAGTAGAGTGGCTGTGCCCTGTCCCATTACATCTACTGCCCAGAGTAAAATAGCTAGCCTGGGAATTAGAAATTTTACAGAACTTTTAATTTTTTTCTAAAAACTATAAATTAAGTCTTTAAAACCTCTGTTAAGGTAATTTGGTAATCCTAATATATATACGGAAGCTTTTATTTTCTTTAAAAAGAACACATAGGTAGCAGGAAGAATTAGTCATACTCTTAAAAATGTAAGTGCAATTAACAATAGTCATATTTGTTCTGATTATAAAAGTGAGGACTTTTCTGTAGACCTTTCTTTAATAGAACATTATAGCTTTATTCAGTAAAGTAAAGCTATGGCTCATAACCAAAGGCAAAGCCTCTAGATATAGAAAATCACACAACAAACCTTAAAAGATGAAGTCTCTTTCCAGGCTGTTCAGCCACGAAACATATGGACCCCAGATTCTTACTTAAAAATTACCTCAAATTAGCTTTTGACTCCTATGCCTAAGATCACTCATTTTTAAGGAGGTCAAATTATACATGCTGTTACTCTCAGCCATATAATAGATATCCAAAATAATATCTAAAGGTAGATATTACCTGAAAACTTTCACTTGAAATTCAGCTTTATCATGTATACAACTAAAGGCAAAAAATTTCCAAGTAACTGCCTATTCAGCCTACTTGACTGCAAATGTTTTTCCACTAAGAGAATACATAAAAGGATTCTGAGTGAATCCCCGCTCAGAGAATCACCAATCCAGAGTACACAAAACCTAATGTACTTACCACACTATCCTTAACCCTGACTCCAGACCCATTCTTGTCAATTACAAAATAAACAAATAAATAAACTGAAATTTCCTCTATTGCAATAGCCTTACAGAATTATGCAGAAGGTCTCAGAAACTAGTCAGTAGATTAAAGAAAGGAAAATGGTAGATCATGTGTTACATGGTTAATCTCATTCACAAATTTTATACTTTTTGTGGATAATCCTAGGACTTTTCAAATTAGAAAAAAAAAAGTTTAAAAAAGTCATCATGAGTACATGCATTTCTAGAATGTTTGTGGTTTCTATTTGTATGAAAGTCTAAACTTATTTGACCCAGGTTAATACATTTGGTAGGTATTTCTTTAAAGTGTATGGGGAGAAAATTGTGAGAAAATTCTTATACTTTCACAGAATAGCATATTTTCCTTTAACTGCATTTTGGGTCATTATTTTACCATCTGAAACATTGGATAAATTATGCATTCGTTCCACCTTGCACATGAATAGTTTACCAAATATGTGTATGTAAATAGCCAATACACCATACTTGCTATGATTTATCTATTTCATAAAAAAATTAATTTCATACCCTGTACAAAATTCTAATTGGAAAGTCGGAGGTTTCAGGGACCCATAATTTCAAAAGGATAACACCTGGGGATACTGAGCAACTTTATCCCAAGAATAGTACTGTCTCTTGCTTCTGAATCTCTCAGCATCCCCCTGGCTATCATCAACTTTTTTAATCTTTACCTTATCATTTGTTTGCTGTATTTCCACTAACTGTGAACTTTGATTGGTGGATGAATCTGCCACATTTAGCAGTAAATGCAGACTTTGGTGGTGGGCTAGATGCATGGGTTGCTGGTTAGAATTGAGGAAAGCACAGGTATTAGATGAGTGAGCCTGGTAGTAATTGATGTTAAAGAGTGGTAGATAGTACTAGTATGTAGTTTGTAAGTATTTGCTTTGAATCCTGTACGGTCCTAAATGCTCTACATATATCAAGTAATTTAAAACTCAGTCAGGAGGCAGGTATTACCCCATTTGCGGGTAAATGGGGTAATTTGAAAGACGAAGTTACTTGAAAAAGAACACGGTAGTGGACTTTTGATGTGAACCTAGGTAGGTTGACTAGAAAGTCCATGTTCTTAACTACACGAGACTACCTCTCAAAACCAGACAGACACTCGTGAGGGTTTCCAAAATGAAGTTTTTCAGAGAAAGTTCTTGGCACATTTCTTGTGCAAAAATAAACAAAACAAATGAATAAACAAATAAAAAAGTGGAACAGACCCATAAATACAGAAACTGATGGTTGCTAGAGGGGTGGGGACTCTGGAGGAAGGGAGAAATGGTGAAGGGTGAAGGGGATTGGGAGGCACAGGCTTCCAATTACAGAATGAATAAGTCACGGGGATGAACGCTACAGCATAGAGAATATAGTCAATGGTACCGTAATAGTGTTGTATGGTAAAAAAGAGTAAGACTAGACTGTGGTAAGCAGAGCATAATGTATAGAGCTGTCCAATCACTATGCTGTACACCTGAAATTAATGTAACATTGTACATCAACTATACTTCAATTTTTTTTTAATTTTTTATTTTTTATAAACATATATTTTTATCCCCAGGGGTACAGGTCTGTGAATCACCAGGTTTACACACTTCACAGCACTCACCAAAGCACACACCCTCCCCAATTATACTTCAATTTAAAAAATTACAGTAAATTCAACCTTTGACCTCTCTCCCTTAAATCCTCAAATCCTAGGCACCATTTTAACCAGAAGCGTGAAAGAAGCAAGAAAACCATTTCTTGTTTCAATGAGAAGCTATGTAACTAGAAGCTAAAGAGAATTAAAAAAAAATTATTTCCAGAAATTAACATAAAACAAATTTATATATCACTTTTATTTATGATTTTAAAATCTTCTTAACAATGCCAAGTCACTATGGAACTTGATATAACATTGTCAACTAAAGAAAAGGAAGGTGCAACCTCTTCCTTAAGCCAGGCTGAGTGCAGTGTCCAGGCGTACATGCTAAGTGCACCCATGTGAAGGCAGAGTATGGTCATCTAGAAAAGAGCAGAGTATGGTCATGCTGTGTTTCACGAGCACAGCTCTAAAAAAGATGACACTATCTGGAAATCTAAGCCCAGTGGTTTTTTTTGTTTGGTTGGTTGGTTGGTTTTTTATTTTTAAAGCTGGAAATCCAGATTTACATGTGAAACCTGATGATTTTGAAATTTTGGTTCAAAATTTTGAAAACAACAAGAACGATAAACATAAGATGTCTACCAAACTAAAAGAGATCTATCTTTCGTATTTCCAGCTATGGTACATTTTTTTATGGATTCACTGACTCATAAATCTTTATCCTTATTTGGACTTTGAAAAACATTATAAGAAATTACTATTACAGAAGCATAGAAACATCCAGTACATATCTTCGAATAGACAAAACCCATTCTATCCATTTCTTATTGCTGCTGTAACAAATTACCACAAACTTAGTGCTTTGAACAGCACATACTTATTACCTTATGGTTCTAGAAGTCAAAGTCCAAAATCAGTATCAGTGGGCTAAGAAGAAAATATTGCTAAGGCTGCATTCCATCTAGAAGCTTGGTGCGAGAAGGCATTTCTTTGTCTTATCCCACTTTCAGAGGCCACTTGCATTCATAGGCTTGTGGTCCTTCCCTCCAACTTCAAACCATCAATATAAGCATCTTCAAATACCTCTCTGATTCTAACCTTCCATGTCCCTCTTCCATTATTTAAGGATCCTTATGATTAATAGTGGACCCTCTTGAATAATGCAGTAATCACTCAGCTCAAAATACTAACCTTAATCACATCTGCATTCTCTTTTGCCAGGTAAGGGAGCATATTCACAGGCTCTGTTTATTGAAATATGGATATCCTGGGGAGCCTGGGTTGAGCAGTAGGTTAAGCAACTGAGTGTTGATTTTTTATCAAGTCATGAAATGTATCCCTGCATTGGACTCTGAGCTGTAGTGCAGAGGCTGCTTAAGATTCTCTCCCTCTCCCTCTGCTCCTCCTGCCTACTACGTGTTTAAAAAAAAAAAGACATCTTGACTCTTCATGTATTAATGCATTTTCTGAAGGAGAAACACATTTCTGAAGGAGAAACACACTAGAGCATAATCGAGGGGAAAGGAAAAGAAAGAAAAATATGTCTTAACTGAAGAGCACTGAAGATATCCCTTAGTAAATTCATATATCTCCTGAAGGTAAGCGTTTCACCGAGCAGCTGATTATATATATATACATATATATATGTATATATATATTTATACAATTATATATTTACATAAATTATTACATAAATAATATATAAATATAATTTATTTATAAACAATATATAAACATTAATGTACTTATCAATTATTTATTGATAAAATATAAATTATATATTATATAAATATGAGAGAGAGAGATTCAGCTATTCATAATAGGAAAAATTCAAAGAAATAAGAAAATAATAGATCTAACTCAGGCTTTATGGTCTTTACTATCTGCTATAGACTGAATGTTTTTGGCCCTCCCAAAATCCATATGTTAAAATCCACTCTTCAGTGCGATGGTATTTGGACGCAGTGCCTTTGGGAGGTGATTAAGCCATGGTAGTGGAATCTTAATGAATGGAATTAATGCCTTAATAAAAAAAAAAAAGGAATTCCCTTGCCTCTTCTGCCACATGAGGACACAAGGAATAGATGGTCATCTATGAACCAAGAAGCAGGGTCTCACAAGACACAGAATCTTCTAGAGACTTGATCTTGGACTTCCCAACCTCCAGAATTGTGAGAAATGAATGTGTGTAGTTTATAAGCTACCTAATCTATGCTATTTTGTTATAGCAGCCCAAATAAACCAAGAGACAATCTAAGGCAGAGGAAGGATAAACTGGATATTTCTAGAGTTGGAAAAATTAATCAAGATTACTCATAAATAGCCGACTGTGTTTACTGAGTGCCACCCCCAGCCATTGCTTCAAGGATGACACTTCAGGGATGAACTTCATTCCAGACTGCAGTGGAAGCTACGGGACATGAACTTGACGTCTCCTTTGAAAACCAAAGTGCTCATCTCCCCACATGCTGTGGACGTCGCCTGTCTGTGACATAATGGTTAGTTCCTCCCCAGGACCTGTTCTTGACCAAGGAGAGCTGCCTTAGTTATTTCACCTGGAGAAGGGGGAAGGCCTGTGGAGGGGAAGAAATCCATAACTGATGACTGAATGGTGTAGTAGACAAAGTGATCTTTCCCCTTCCCCAGTGGGACATGTCTGAAGTGTCATCTCAAGTGCAGAGCTCTTTATGAGATCGAATATGGCCTTTCTTACAAATGCATTACAATTCAAATTCCCGCCCTGCTCACTCCTGCTTCCTTCACTCCCTCCAGAGACTTTTTCCTCAAATCACTTGTCAATAAACATGCTGCATGCGTTTCTAAGAGTCTATTTCTCAAGGAACCTGAACTATGAGAGAGGTGCTCCTTGATAGAAAAATAAGCAAATACATAATTAAGATATTCAGTTTTTCCTGTTTGTTCACATGCATTCCTTAAAGGATTCGAAGCAGTTGGGATAGGTTGGATAAACAACCAAATTAAAGGCATTGATTTTGAGGCTCGGAAACTGTTAGAGAGGCCGAGTTCAAATTTCTTTAATCACTGACCCTACCTCTGTACTGACATACACACACATACACACACATGCACACACACACACTCCTACCAGAAGTCACACCAGTTAAAAATCTGAAAGAATAAATTGTGTCAAAGATACTCAAAGAAATGACTTTCTATCATAGCTTTCAGTTTTGGTTCCAACTATTAATATCAAGCAGTTGATGACTCAAGAAGAAATCAAGCTGAAACAAATATCTGAATGTCTGGAAATCACTATCCAAATCCATTTAAAGCATTTTTTGAAACGACAAGTTAAAAATTTAACTCAGTGGAAGGGAACATTATGAATTATCATTCAATTTGGTTATATTGTTGTAACTAACTTATCAATATTGTTCTTCTCTGTTCCACTTAATTATTTTACACCTGGTACAGTCACATGGCAAAGCTTATTAGTGGTTAAGTAAGAGTGTTTTCCTAAAATTAACTTTGACCATTTTTTTTAAAATCATGCATATTTTAGAAATCTGCAAAGGTTTGGATTTTTTAATCCTCCTCTTCCCATCTTTTCATGGAATTTCATTAAGAATTTGTATGTGGCGCCTGGGTGGCTCAGTGGGTTAAGCCTCTGCCTTCAGCTCAGGTCATGATCTCAGGGTCCTGGGATCGAGTCCTGTATCAGGCTCTCTGCTCAGCAGGGAGCCTGCTTCCCTCTCTCTCTCTGCCTGCCTCTCTGTCTACTTGTGATCTCTCTCTGTCAAATAAATAAATAAAATCTTAAAAAAAAAAAAGAATTACTCTGTATGGTATGAATACATAATAGTATAAAAAGCAAGATAATGTATTTATCTACAATTACATTTAATAATGAAGAGGAAGCCCTAAGAGATGTGAAGAAGATGACCTTATTATGAAAGTCTAAATCAGCTTTTGAAAATTGTCCACCATACACTCAATTGGATTTCTGCCTGGTCAATGCAGCTGAACAAGTAAGATAAACTTCAATAATCAGTCTCATATTTTCATGATTTAATAATGAATGTGACCATATACACCACATTGCAAACAATTGCTCAGAACTTAGGAATTTTGCTGTTTGTGAGTTTAAATTAAAAAAAAAAAAGGCAAGGAAGAAAAACCCTGACTATGTATTTTTTTTAAAGATTTATTTATATATTATGAGAGAGAGTGAGAGTGTATAAGCCGGAAGAAGGGGAGAGAGGGGGAGAGACAAACTTCAAGCAGACTTCCCTCTGAGTGTGGAGCTTGATAGGGGCCAGTCCAGGATCCTGAATCATGACTGAGCTGAAATCAAGAGTCAGATGCTCAACCGACTGAGACACCCAGGCACCCCCTGACTATGTCTTAAATGAAATTTACTAGACAAAGTCTAAGTGACAAAATATCATCATTTGTACTGATATTGTTGTACTGATACACCTACGACCATTTATCAAGTATTTGCTCTCTGCCAGATTTTTTTTAATAGGCAACAAGAGATACAAAGTCTCAGAAGACACTATTCTTAGCTTATAAGGAATAATACTAAAAAAAATTTATAGTATAATACATGTATGTTGCAACATAAAGCTATTGGGAGAGGGACTCAAGGGATTCACAGAAGAGAGATAAACGCTTTCTAGGAGAATTGGGAGAAGAATGCGGTAAGATGAGTGGGAATTTGTCAGATGAGTGGGAAGGTAGGAATTTCAGCCTAAAAAGGGCTCAGAAAGTCAGTTTTGGAAGTCCATCCAGAGCGGAGAGGGCAAGGGAGAATATCTGAAATATATTTTGGAGTAAACATATGAAAGGTTTGACATACCTCACTAAGAAACTTATGTTTTATCTGGAAGACAAAAAAGTGGCCCACAGTAACTTAAATGAGTTAAGGGTATTCAGTGATTCCTGAGACTAGGGGGGGAAAAAAAAAGCCAAAATATGGAGACAAAATCCTACAGGAGTTACACAGCAAGGACTTTTCATCATAAAGAAAGGAGAGAAATTTATTTATTACTTTTCATAATAAAAGACAGAGAGAGAATCAATCAATCCCTGGACCATGTAGTTATTCCATAAAAATTGTGGAATACATAGATATATTTTGGCAGATAATATCAATCCATCATGTGTATCATGTATAAAATATAGATCAGATGCATAATATTAATGCCTGGTATTTATATAGATCTTTGTAGTTTACAATCTGTGTTCATAATTATAATCTCATTTATTTATTACAGTTTCTATAAAGGAAGACACTCTCTCCAGGTACACATGGAAGTCAAAGAATTAACTTGGAGTCACCTAACAACTAAATGACAGAGCTGGATTCTCAGCTCAGCTCCTAGCCCCAAATTCCAGGTTCTTTCTATTAAAACAACAATATATACACAAAAAGATCCATTCAGGAAAATTTTCAATGTGCATAAATCCAAATTTAATTATGTAAGCCAATGCCAGATACTCAGAGCACCAAAATGTGGGCAAAGGAAAGATCAAGAAGAGACCCACGTACTTTAATGAATGGCTCAAACAACTCAGAGTTTTGTACATCAGTCATTAGAATTTGGTCTTTTTGTGAAAATAAAATTGAATCTTCTATGTCTTTACTTCTCATCCTCACTTTCTTCCACCAACTCTCTTTAGTCCACATGGAAGAAATGTTATTCTATAAAATCCCTGCCTCACAAACAGAACTTGAATCTTCTACTCACATACATGAGGAAAAAGAGAGAATTCAAAATTCTCAAATTAACTTGACCAATCCTTTGATTTTTATAATAAGAAAAACAAAATCCACGTTAATGGCTTGACAGATGTGGCCCCTCACTGGTGGCCCAACTGATTCTAAACCCTAACCCTGCTAACCTTCCACCCATGGAGGTTTCCACAGCCTGTAGCCAAAAATCATAGGACATATTGTGCCAAGAAGGAAATTGAAAGAAGGAGGGATTCAGAGCAGTGCCCATCTGGGACTGGGGAAGGAGAGGGAGGCAGCCTGCTGCTGTGCTTCCCAGACTTTTAGATTTCATGGCGCAGTGAAATTTCAAATAAATACATAAGTTCCATCGCTGGGTCGCCAACATTTTAATTTTGCCAAGAAAAGACATCTAAAAACAAGCAAAGGCAAAGCAAGTATAAACTGCTTTCACCACCATTTCACACAAGAACAGGCAGCGCCACACCAAAGTTTAAGACACCTTTTTTTTTTTTTTTTTTTAATAAAGTCAGCTCCATGAAAAATTCACTGTTTTGTGGCTTTTCTTCATTTAGCTGAGGACAAATGCAAACTTCTTCATGGATCAGCCCCAGGCTGATGGCCAATATCTAAGAACTACCAAAATGTGGGAATAAGCCCTCTAACCTGAGTGTCAAAGAACTGGTCTTAATCTGTCACTCAAAGACCATGTGGCAAGGTCCAAGTCACTCCACAGCTCTGGACCTCAGACTTGCACAGTCAGCAAAGGCCAAGGAACTCTGCAAGGCTAGTATTCAAAGAAAACTTAGCACCTAAATCAGACCCAACTCTACAGATGCTTTTGAGAACTTGGTCCTTCAGAAATCCTCTTTCTCAAGTCTCTTCCACTCTAGCATTGGGAGAAAATGCCAGCAGGTGAGGACTGTTTGTTCGCCTAAAGCTGTTCTATCTGGCATTGGGCATTTCACATATATTTGTCAGTTGCCTTTAAATCAACTTTCATGAGAAACAAAATGGCCAGGATTTTGTTTTTAAATTATCAACCATCTTACTTTTATAGTAACTGTTCATTCTTGATGCCACTATTGTTACTGTCTTTGTAGAGAAGAAGGGACAGAAGGAAGAAGAAAGGGGGGTGGGGAGCAGACATTAAGTATAGTGAAAGGGGAGGGAAGGAAGAGTCTGACCACATGAGCCTGATTAAAAAGCAAGCCACACCAGGCACTGTTCTACAGGAAAGGTCCTCAGCATCAAACAGAATCACAGCTGGTCCACTCAATGTGTTGCGTGTTCATAAATAAGAAAAAGGAAGCAGGAATGGAACTTCACAAGTCATCAACAGAAAACCACTGTTTCACCCTTACAGTCCTCGTGTCTACTTAGAAGACTGAAAACCTGCACATTCAGTTAAACCTTTAAGAGTTAAGTTAGACTCTTTGGATCAAATACCATTTAAAACTTGAGTGAAGAAACCACAGGAAACCTAGAAACAACAAGGTAGAAGCAGATTTAACTAAGAATTTCCTTCCCTTGGTCTGTTTTAGTCACACCCATAATATAATTATAACCTAGCATTTGCATTTAATTACACAGTGTTGAGAAACACTGAATTTTATAGTGAAGCTGAACCAAAGAGAGAGTTTTATTGCCAGTAGTTTTTGTACTTCTATCGTGAGGACTGAATCTCAGAGCAGGCAAACACAAATCTTGGCTAAATAAGACAGAATGAAGATGTTTACAGTCATGCCAAACATAGACATATTTGCACAAAAAATGGTACAAATAACCAAATATTACAAATTTGCTTAGACAAATCATAAGCTCTCAATAAATGTTAGGTGTTATTATCATCCTCATATTTGCAAAAAATGATTCAATATTTTTTTTGGCTTCCATGCCTATAAAATAAAATCTCCAGAAGGGTTTAGCATAAGGTCTTCAAGCTCCTTTTTTACAGAAAACCCACAGCATTCAGTGAAGTCATATACACCTCCTCTGGTGTTCTATCACTTCCCTTTTTTCTGTCCTAAACTCCAAAGGTGTTAAAAAGAGGGTAAGGTCTCTCCTTGGGGCAGATTTTGTGGTAGCAACCACAGGAATTTTGCATGACTTTGGTACATAAGTAATTGCTATCATGAAAATTCCTGATTTTTCAAAAATAAATGATGCATAAAAGGGACATAAAAGTTCAGTTAATAAGTCCCAACGCGTTCAAGAACATATCTTCGCTCAGCCAATGGAACTAGTTTTTTATTCAGTGGAGACCTCTTAAATGCATTGCCTCAGTGCACAGTAAATCTATTCTTTTAGCAGGTTTATTCCTTTATCTGGTAGTCAATTAAGTGGCCTTTCATGAAATGTAGCAATGACATACATTTGTGGAGGGAGGTATATTCTTATAACTTGTCTGATTATCTTTGGGCTTTAGCATGTATTATTTATGAGTATTATTTCTTGAGCGGGTTTATGCCTTCAAGTAATCATGAACACATTTTAAGTATAAATATGAGTCTATAGCAACGGGAAACCACCATGGTTTTAACAAGGTTCATTATTGCACAAATATCTCATTCAATTTTGAGGGAATTGTATTTTGAGAATAAAATTTATTTTGTCATTTTCCCTCCTCACTTTCCAAATTGTTATACCTATGCTACAAAGAAAAGCAATCATCACTGTTGCATGCATTCAACTAAATATCTCTAGCTATAGAAATGCCATCAGCTTATTTCATACATCTAAGATGAACTGAGAGAAAAGCTTTATAAATGCGACAGTATCGATGATAATTCCTCAACCTAAGAGGAACGTCACAGAATAAATGTCAGAAAATGTATTGATATACTTGTGGGAGAACGAATGTAATCAGATTTTTAATATTCTGGATATTAGAGTTTGGTTGCTTCTTGTTTTTGTGAAACTTTCGATCTGACCGATGACTCACTTTCTCCCTATTACAAAAATAAAGAAAAATAAAAGTAAGTTGTAATTTTATCTTCAGAGATCAAACCTTTAATTCAATTTTGCACACAAAACAAACAATTAAAATATTAGATGGGTTAAAAATTGACATTTTTTCCTTGTCTACTCTGGTCTTTAAGCTACCATTCTCAGCAACCACCCTTTATTGAATTCAACAGTTTTTAAGTCACCATTATCTTGGAAATAATAAAGGTAGCAATGTTACTGGATAATATTATAATCCAACACTGCTATCATTTTTAAATGTGGGTAGGCAACAGGCCCAATCTACAGATGAATTAGCTACTCTTAAATTAAGGAATATTATGAGTCAGTAATGGTATGACATTCTTTTTTATGACTACAGCTTGGGTTATAATGTGACAAGAAAAAAAATGTAATGTTTCCAAAATGACAGTTTTTTAGATTTGTGTTGCCTGAGGTAGTTCAGCTGAACAATAAACCATAATTTGATTGATGGAAAATTGAAGTGGTTCATCTAATCTGCCAGTCTAGCCTAGCGCTGCTTTGGTTTTGCATGTATGATTATGTTTCAGAGTTTTAGAGATAATGTTGTTCATATTAGACAGGAGACTTTTTTTTCCCTCCCACTTAAAAAAAGAACTTTATCACATAGGAACGATCAAAATATGCCATGGATTAACTTGGAATCAAATTTTTGGGGGGTGTAAATTTGTAAGTCCAACTACAGAAAACTCAGTGATGTAAAGGAAGCTTCAGAACACAGATATTTGTCGGGAGTAAATTGGCCATGTACGAGCTGTAAGATTATTGGGACTGAGGTAGAGTGACATCAGCACTTGAGAAAAGTAGACTACAGTTATTTTATATGGATTTTAAGCAAATCCTGCCTTGATCAAAAGAAGTCTTATGAACACAATTATATTAAGATGCTTAAACCCTAGAGAGAAAAATGCATTTGAAAAAATTATAAAAGAGTAATAAACAAAGCTAAACACCTTAACCATATGCAAATTCAAATAACACATTGGTAATCAAAGAACATGAGGCTATTTATAATGAACTGCTGAATATTGATGATTTCTCAGATTTAACCATGACAAATTGAAATTAAGATTCCTGAATTAATTTCAGAGCATAATTTTAAACAGGATGGTTTTAGTTCATTTGTTATTAGCAGATATTCAAAACAACTTTTGTACATTTGTAAATAATCTAAAAATAATAACAAAAAGTATCTCAGTATTTTTTGCCTTTAAATTGATACAGAAAATTAAACGTTATAAATAAGTTTCAAAAAGTTACCGAAATTTTACTAAAAATATCCAGAATGAATTTCAGAATATTCCAGCTAGAAGATATTACATCTCCTGTATATTATATCTGTAAGCAAAGAAGTATTTTAAAAAGGAAATTATAGGATTGGAATGAGAAATTGTATATATAATTTTCTCCTTTATTCAGGAATGAGTAATGATAATCAGAAGGGAAATCATAAAAAATATTGGGGGGATGATATTTCTGGCCTATATGATTTATTCAAAGTTAAATAACAGTGGAAGCGTTATCAATTAAGTAAAACACTTTAAATGTTTAAGCAGTCAGCCAGTTTAGTGTGAGATGATTGCCCTTGTAAACTGATGGAAGTGCAAACTATCATTACCTTTCTCAAGAGCAATTTGAAAACCTAAGTATCACTTCTTGAGTGTTTACAATGTTCCAGGCAATGTGCTATCCATGTATCCCTGTGTTATCCAAGTAAAAATTTTATCAATTTCTATCAAGAACCATAAAAATGTTCATAGAATCTCACTCATTCATTCTGATTTTAAGAACTACCTTTAAAAAATTAAAAATAGCATGATGTTTGTATATATCAAAACTACTTACTTGGGAAAAATGAAGATAACCGTTGTATTCAGAACCTACTTTTTTTTTTTTTTTAAAGATTTTATTTATTTATTTGACAGAGAGAGATCACAAGTAGGCAGAGAGGCAGGCAGAGAGAGAGGAGGAAGCAGGCTCCCTGCTGAGCAGAGAGCCCGATGTGGGACTCAATCCCAGGACCCTGAGATCATGACCTGAGCCGAAGGCAGCGGCTTAACCCACTGAGCCACCCAGGCGCCCCTCAGAACCTACTTAATTGTGCTGTATCCTTTTGGCCAGATGTTATGGTTATGCAGCCATTGAAAATTATTTTATGTAGAATGCTTTACTGCATGCAAATTGCTGACTGTATGTTAGGTTAGAGAAGCATGAAACAAAATTGGATCCTCTACATATATTAAAAGAAAACTGTGCGAAATTAAAATAGCAAAAGAGCTAAGGAAATAGTTTGTAAAAATGTGTACTTTTCCTTTTCTTCTTTAAATTCTTCTCCATTCCCAAATATTTTTCAGTCAACATGCCCTACTTTCATAATTAGAAAAGTCATGACCTCCACTATCTTGATGTTATCCCCACCTGGCTATGTTGTCATATGTCTCTCACAAGACAGTGAAAGTAGTATAAACTTTGGGTCAGACACACTTGGTGTGGAATACTAGCTCCATTTCTTACCATCTGTGGCCCTAAGCCTGAACCTGAGCCTCAATTTCCTCATCTGTAAAATACATTAACAATGTATTTACGTAAAAGATTCAGAGAGGAGAGAATGATCAACATTAACCTTGAAAAGGACCAGGGTCCTAGGAGAGGTTACTTTCTTTTTTTTTTTTAATAATATTTATAATGATTTTATTTATCTATATGCCAGAGAGAGAGAGAGAGAGAACACAAGCAGGGGGAACAGAAGGCAGAGGGAGAAACAGCCTCCCTGCTGAGCAAAGAGCATGATATGGGACTTGATCTGAAACCCTGGATCATGACCTGAGCAGAAGGCAGACGCTTAACCAACTGAGCCATCCAGGCATCCCTAGGAAAGATTTCAACAAGAAGATACTATTTAAGCAATCCTGGAGGCCAAGCTGACTGTGCATATATATGACACCAGAAGAAAGGTGATCCAAGCAGAGGGAACATAGTGAAAACTGATAAAGGCAAAGGATAGAAGCAGTCTAGAACTGGCTGCCAGTCTTTCAGTATTGCAGAATAGCACATGCAAAAGGGATACACAATTAAAAGAATACGATGCTCCATGTCAAGACGTGGAGGAAATTTTCTTAAATGGATTCAGACATCAATCTTCAATTATTTTAGTTTCTAAGTAAATTTGCTTGTGTTGTTCTGGAAAACTTTATTTTTATTTTCCCTCTCCTGGAACTCATATAACACATAACTGAATTCTGGAAATTTAGGGATAGAAGAGACATCACACCACCACCAAGACTACCATCAACAGATGAGAGAAACATTTGCTATATGAAGATTTTGGGGTTTGGTGTGTGTTTTTTGATTGCTTGTGTGTTTGTTTTATTTTGTTTTCGTTTGCTCCTGTAATGACCCCTCTAGTTTACCATACCTTTTCTAAAGGGGCATAATCTAATATGCCTCTTTAGAAAATTCAGTATTTATTGTGATTACTCCATCAGTTTTTGCTTTTATAACTAGCGAATTATCCTAGAATTCATGAGATTATATGATTTCCTGTTCTAGCTATTTATTTTGCACAAATTTACATTGCATCAGCTTTGCAAAATTCATCTTAATTACTTAATGACATTTTATATTTATTTACATTTTCTGTGCATTACTCCAACAATTTATCCTACCAAGGCTGCATTTACTTTAGTTTTACTACTTAGACTGAGAAATTTAGGACCTTTCTAGGATGCTCAAACTCGGTTTAGGTGTAAAATTATGAAATAATGTTTTCATGGTAGCGGAACAGTATCTCATGAATGTAATTGAGACAATACTGCAATGTTTCTACATTTTGAGATCCATGTGTTTTAATTTATATGATGATTATTGATTTTATTGTTTAGGATTTCCATAGTTTAAGTCAAAGGTGCGAAAACCACAGCTTGCTGCCCAAATACAGCTCATTACCCGCTTTATAAATAAAATTGTATTGGGACACAGCCATGCCTATTCTTTATTTTATCTCTTACCTTCTTTCTCAGTACAATGGCAGGCTTGAGGGGTTGTGACAGGGACATGAAGTCCACAAAGCTGAAAATATCTGTAAACTGGCCTTTTGCAGGAAAAATATGCCAACCTCTCATCTAAGTAATTAATATGGCTTTGTTATATCTTGATAGCTACAAATATTATCTTGGAATAATTTTTGGAAACATTAATTGCAACCCCAGCAAAGTGTTTCATCCCAAAACACTAAGTAATCAGTAAAAACATTAAATTTTATGGAGTCAGAGTTGTTGTAGTTGAAAACTTAAAACAATGTATATAACGAACTAAAAATAAATGTTTGGGCCAACCAAAAGTTAAAAAGTTTTAATAGCAGAAACCCATCTATTAAAAAAAACAGGTCAGGAAGAAAGTCAGTTAAAATGTGTATACATAGAGAGAGACAGAGAGAGCTGCTGTCATGGACACATGAGAAGAAGTTTCAAGACCCTACCTGCTCCACCTTCCCCCCATCCCCAGGGACAAGTTTTGACATATGGCAGTGGAACTCGGTGTTCTAGAGACTGTAACATGACACTCGCTGGCAAGGAGATTCCATTACAGGACTTTAGCATCAACTTTGTCCTAGGAATATTTGTCACTAGACAACCAGAAATAGGTTATTAATTTAATTGTCATTCTCCACAGTGCCTCGACCCTTACTTCCTCCACTTGGCCAATCTTTTCCTACCTGTATATCTGCAGCTTGCTTTAATATACATAATTTACAACTAAGGAATATGCTCAACCTCCCTTTTTTAACATGCTCTAACCACTTCTGGTAGAATTCAGCCAAGAGTCAGCCTAAACTTTTACCTCTCTGTCGTGTGTCTCAGCCCTTCTAGAAGTAAACAGAATAGAAATCTGTCACTTACAACTATGAACATCCATAGCACCAATAATTTATTGACAAAGAGTTAAACACTAACATTTCAAATTCAATTTAAAAGTGTTCTAAGATTGTGTACCTGTGAAACATCTATTCTTAGTTATAGTTTAAAAATCTGTACCATTTCATTCTACTAACTGTATTTTTTAAAATAAGACCTTATTGTAATTTTCCAGAACACTTTTTAAGGCATGATTGCCTTAAAAAAAAAAAAAAAAAAAAAAAAGAAGAAGTTTCCCTTAGTTCCTTAGTTTCCTTCAGTGCCTATACCCTGAGGACACAAAACTGGGTGCTGTGAGTAGGGGAAGTCATGCTGCAGCAGAACTGGAGATATAAGGCATACCTGCTTGGAACATTAAATGTATTTTCAAAATATTTTTGAAAAATAACATAAAGTAGCACACTTTTACATGTATAGCAATACTGGGAGTAGAGTTAGAAATTCATATTACTTTTTTAAGAATGCCCAAGATAAAGACAGGCTCTCACCAACCTCTCTCCCTCCCCTACTAAGAATTTCCTCTTTGTCTCAGGACGCACTTCAATGCAAAAGTTTGCAAAGAACATCTGTATTAAAGACATGTTAGGTCTGGTGATCCTGGTCAAGTTATTGAGCTTTTTTACTCTTCAGCTGCCTCATTTCGTAAATGAGAAGATAGTGTGACTCAGAAAATAAGTGAATCACATATAAAAAAAAAAGAAACCAAAAACAAAACAAAAAAAAAAACAAAAAACAAAAATTCTACCATCTTGGCAGTCCACCTGTGTTCTACAAAGAAATGGAAATTAGAAGGAAAATTTAGAGAAAGCACTTTGGAATCCAATAATCTAAAAATCTCAAAACAACCGCATTAAAGGGGACAAAAGGTCATCAATAACATATTGCCAATTTCTCTATCAGGCTAACATTGTGTATGCATATCTTTCTATCAAAAGCCACTGCTAGTTATATACGCATGTGAAGATTTAATTTCTAAAAAGCATATGTTTGTTCACTGGCATCATCTAAAAATCGGTTGTTCATAGTTTTGTATACTTTAAAATCCATGTAAAGTCTACCTATCGTAGGAGGCAATCAGTGGAGTGTGTTAGCTTGATCTTGGTGCAGACATTTAGATAAAGAATCACAACAATCGTTTTAATCTTTTAAGTACAGGGACTGACTTCACATCTGGAAGTTTTATAGGGCAGGTATTGAAAGTTGCTGAGTTAAAGAAGGCCTCTTATTATTCAGCACAAAATAAGACTGACACAATAACATTTGGATAAGCCATTTTTTGTTAATTTTAGAAAACGTATGCTCCAAAGCAATTTAGGGTTTCTGTGTTTGTTGATATTACCTTTTAATGTGACAACCATGACACCATTTTCCAAAACAGATGGATTAATGTCACTTTTTTTAAATTACTTCACCTAGACAGGTGTTTCCTGTGTATGTTTGACATGAAATTAAACATAGCTCCAGATGTTCTGTTTGTAGCAAACCCAGTTAATTTTATTAGAACATTTAATCACAGATCAACAGTGTAATAGAAAGGCAGCGAACGTGAAGCAGAGACTTAACAGAACTTCCTAATGAATTGTGAATTAGTTTATATAGGGAAATCTAGAGAAATACAATGCTGCTTATGTGAATCCCATCAATGCATTGATTTGAACCTGTTATTTTTCCCGAATTCTAATACCGTCCCTATTTAGAAGTTTCACTAGAATTGTAAAGTGGTGTATGTCTGTGTGTGTGCACGCGTTCCCATGCGTGTGTATGTGTGTTTTAAGCTGGCAATGCAATAATTCTGCAGCTACTTGGTGTGAGTAGAATCGGTTTTCTGAAGTCCAGCATTTGTGGTATTTCATAAACACTGTTCCTTAGGCATGTGCCTGGAAGTGCAGTAGGAGTTTCTGATATTCACAGTGACTGCTCTGCCTGCAACGCACAGACTCAAGAGACAGAGGCACAGAGTTCGGCTCTGCCAGGCTTAAACATCATTATGTGCCTAGTTATTTTTCCTCTAAGATTAGCTATAGATTTCCCATTAATTATAGCATCAGGTTGATTCATCATTAATAAAATAAATCTCAGTGAACTGTCACTGATTTCTTGACTAAAATGAAAACAAATGAAGAAAAACCAGTTCCTGTCTTTGTTATACTCTTATCAAATTTGTCTTTGCAGCAGCCTGGTCATTCCAGAGCCAGAACAAAATATTCATAATTTTCTACTTTGAAATATTAGTGTGCCCATATGCACTAATAAAAACTTAAAGCCCTGCTATGATTGATGTTTTTTGTTGGCCCGTCACCTCATTGTATAGAAGTTTGTTTTAATGAGTTTCTCTAATGAATATTTTATATTGCTACTTGGATGAATGGCATATGGTAAATGCAAGGTAAATTACAGCTCTTTAAATAAATATTTTTCATAAATTATTTATTTTGTGATGCCTGTATTGGTAAGATGTCATGTCAGATAAAGATTGGAAAGTATTTACTGTAATACTTATTTGTAACTTGAAGAAGTAAAATTTTTTAATTATTAACAAGCCTCCAATATACCCATGAAACTTATGGCAAAATTAGCATAAACTCGATCACATTACAAATTTGTATAGACAGCTTCCATTCTAAAATGCAAAAACAAGATAATATCTTATGTTTGTAAGAATTTTTATATAGTACTATGCAAATAAGAAAAACCATTTCTATAAGGATGAAAAAGAGAGTAGTTGGTTAAAACCAAACTTAAAATGAGATTTAAGGTTGAGAATTGTTTAATCTCAGAATTATGTTATATTTTTTAAAGTCTAATATTATTTTAGTTGAATTACAACACATTTTTCACAGTGCTTCTTATTTTCTTTGTGGATATAGAAGTGTGAATGGATTTTTTATCTAATAAATATTAATAGCTAGTACTCATTGACAGCCTTTATAAACATTATCTCATTAAATTCTCATGAAAACCATGAAAATGTGGTAGTATTATCCCTGTTTCTACAAATAAGAAAATTGAGAACCACAAGGCTAAGAGCTAGTAAAGTGTTGAACCCAGAATAAGTTTTTGGCAATGCTTATGACTTTCTAGCTAAATTGATAAGGCCCCCAAATATGTCATTTCCTAACAAAAAGATTTTAGATATGGGAAAAGCAAATATCCTCTTACACTATTTTATTATGAATAACGGTAACAATTAACATTTAGAGTGATTATATTGTTCCTGGTACTAAGCGCTTTGCCTCTATCAGCTTACGGAATCCCTCCAACCATGCTAAGAGATGCATACTATCATGACCCCCACTATACAGTGAATAAAACTGGAGCGCAGATGATTAAAGAAATTGCCCAAGTCACTCAGCTTGTAGGAATCAAAACTAGACTGAGACACTGGGCCAAAGTCTGTGCTCTAAATAATGAAGACTACCACGTTACTTTGAAGTATGGTCATGGGTTTCTCTCTCCCTTGAAAGTGAGTACCCTAAAATCCTTATTTTTTTTGTGCCTTACTCATTTGTGTAACCCCCCAACTCACAGCCTTATATATAAAACAGTAGATGCTCAGTAAATATTTGCTGAACTGACTCATCTATGACTACTGTTCACATACGTATTCAAAACTGCATATTTTTCAATTTTTTAATTCTAAAAAAAAGAAAAATACGCAAATGATAACAGCTGTGTGCTGAGATTCTAACCACAGAGGGTCCTAGGTTTGCTCATCCCAAATTAAATAACAATAATCCTAATATGTTTTTGCATAAAGATGCAACAATTGGGGCAAAAAAAAGATTTATAACTACTTGCATTTTGGCTACACTCATATTTCCAGCTTATTTATACATTTGTTCATCCCATATTTTTACCTAGAAAGATGGCAGTTTCATGAGGTTCAATGTAATGTGCAGCTCAGTGTCAGCTTTTACACTGTACTTAGATTGCCAATTTATAACACAGCAAAGACTTAGTGTTATGCGAAATTATACAGAGAGCATTTAATCTTTCTTTAGTAACTCAAAAGGAATATGAAGATTTTATAGGTGTTTCAGATTACCACTTTACAAAAAAGTACATTTCTGAAACTGTGGCAAGCACGCAATCCAACACTTCCAGTTACTCTGACTCTGTCTTGATTTTTAGAAAATGGAAATTTACTTGATCGCACATGTCTTTTAGTATTGATATACAGACCACGTCTTGCAGGGTTAAAATTTTATCCTGTGCGAGTTAATTCAGAGACCCAAATGTAAGCACTGGCAATCAAGAACATCATGGAGTCTGGCAACATACTTTGGAACATATTGATTCCAAAATATCTAGATAAACAAAAAGAACCCATCCATATGTTGTTGCTGTTGTTTTCTTTCCTCTCTGACAGATGGCATGCTGTGAATAAATAAAAGCAAATGCCTTAAATCAGCAGAGTCCTTATATTTATATCTCAATTCTGGCTAACAATATGAACATAAAAGGTTATTTAGTTTATGAAGATTTAAAGTAAAACACAAGAAAGCCCACAACAAGTTGTAATCGATCATGGAAAGGAGAGGAAAGCAGCAAAGAGGAGGTTACATTTTTGGAGCCACTTTTTCCCTCCTCGATCAGTGAAAAGCATGACAATCGCTTTGTGATGAACTCGAGCCACAGCCTGATGAACATGTCTCGTTTGAAAAGGCACATTGAGATACTTCTCAGAAGACAATTTTGCAAAATACTTCAGCCTCCGTTGTGATATACTATCAGTGGTCTTCGGTTTTTCTTATCATATTTGTATTTAATGTCATCTTTGTAGTACGGTCCCTGTGATCAGATACCAGGAGAACAGATTCATGAAAACGATGATTAGGCAAAGCAATTGATATTTGCATATTATATGACCCTTGCTTGAGAGGCAGGACATTTTCAAATGACTCCAGGGTATTCTAAACTGGTTGTTTCTGATAACTGGTTTGAAAATGTTGGTACCGCTATACATAAATAGGTAAGAATGAACACCAAAGGTAGCTGCTAGAAAAACCAATACGGTGCTACACGTTTATGAGAGCAGAAAGAAAAGCTACCAAGGAGGGCAGAGATTAGGAGTAGCCAGTGGAGATCCCTCCCCCTCATACCTTGTTCTTCTTCCCCAGCACCGCAATCAGACCTTTTCTTCTTGCCATAGTTGAGACTTGAAGAGCGAATGCTGGCAGATGACAGAGAACACAGGCAGAGAGGCGTGGACAGTAGCTGTATTTGATGGGGACGGTCAGCGCTACCTGCTGAGCTCAGTGTGGCCTCTGCCATGTTCAAGTTCCAAGTCCCTGCAGGGCTGGCTGCAGCAGATCACTGCTTTGATGTAGGGGTTGAATGCATGCAAGACAGCATTACAGAAATGGATACTCTCTCTGTATCAGAACTCTAAGAATGGATCTATTAATGTTATGTGAACAAAGACCCAAACTTTAGAATCAGAAAGCGTGCTTTATCCCATGTAATCGTAGACTAGAGATCTCAAAGTAAGTGCTTAAGTAAAAGTGCTTAATACCAAACAAAACCAACTTCCTGAGAGTCATCCACTTTCATAAAGAAAGGATTACTCGTCCAAGGTTTGAAGTAATATTGTAGAATTAATTATATGTGTGTGTGTGTGTGTCTGTGCATGTGTCTTTTTTAACTTTTCAGAAAGCTTACATCCTATTTTGGCCAAATTCGCTACACAACCAAAGATACTCTACTTTATAAGTAGAAAACCCTAACTTAAGTCGTTGTCTATCTTTCAAAAGCAACCATAGACAAACAAGTGGTAAGCCTTAAAGGAGAGAAGAAGTGGGAAGGATGTAAATCAAAGTACTTTGACAATCACTGTCTTTAGACCTTCTAAATTACAGTGGTAACTCAACTGTTGGGAGGAGGAAGTGGTATCAAAATCACCTGGGAGCTCTTTTCAAATTACAGGCACGGCATCTTTGTCCCCACCCTCCTGCACCATTCCTGTGGGAAACTATTATTAATAAAAGGTATGTTACATCACTCAGGTGTTATGCGTCGGGGTGTGGGCGGGAGGGGGCGGGGTAGGTGTTGAGAATCCCTAGAGACTCTACTGAAATTCCAAACACTGTGATTTGTAGGTTAAGCCCATTTAAAATGAAACTCTAAGGCAGGGTTCCTCAACTGTGGCACTCCTGATATTTTAGATGAATAATGCTTTGTTGTGCGGGCTGTCCTATGTATTGTAGGATATTTCACAGCATCCCAGTGTTCGACCCACTAGATGCCAGTAGCTACCCACCCTTCTCTTCATCCAGTCGATACAATTAAAAAAAAAAAAAAAAAAAAGTCTCCTTATACTATAGAAGGATCCCCACCATGAAGATCATGCCCATTAAGCACCACTGAGCTAGAAGTGTATGAGACACAAATAGAGGAAGGAATGTTGGTTTGAATCAAGCAGGAGAAATCTTAATAAAACACATATTACCACAATTAGAGAGCTAGTTAATCATGGGATGTCAGATTCAGGAACAAAGTGTTCTTTCCACCAGTGGCAATATATTTTGCTGGTATTGGAAAAAAAAGCAAGCAAATATGGTTGCCTTAGTTCTACTCTAACTTAGGAAAAGTGCTGATTCAAGGACACAAAGGTTGTCTCTCATGAAAGAGAGGAGTGCCTATTTTTCTCTGAAGAATGTGCTCTTTGTCCATTAAAAGACAAAAAATTTTTAAATCTTTTTTCCTAACAAGATAGGCATTGTGAAGAGACATGTAATGTTTTGTGTGGGAACAGATTACCATATTGAAAACGGTCCTGTCCTAGCAAGACACTGACTGGATCAATGAAAGTTTTGGATGTACCTCGTTTTGTAAAGATTGTCCACCACAAAATGCTCTTCAGCAATCTGTACCCTTTGCATAATTCCTTATATTTACCATTACAATTAATTGAGATGAACAATTTATAAAAGAAAAATTACACGTGGATAAATTGGAAAGATGTACAGCTTCGCTAGAAATTAATATAATACAACACAAACAGCATTAAGATCTGATTTTCACTACCTGTCAGGTTGAAAAATGCCATGTTTCATTGAAACTAAGTGATCATCAATTATGAAACACAATCCCGATTTTTTAAAAGATTTTATTTATTTATTTTCAGAGCAAGAGAGAGCCTGCATCCATGCACCTTGAAGGAGGGGCTGAGAGAGAAAGAGAGAATCTCAAGCAGACTCCATGCTGACCATGGAACCTGACTCAGAACTCCATCTCACAATCCTGAGATCATGACCTGAGCCAAACTCAAGAGTGGCTTAACCGAACCAGCCACCCAGGTGCCCAAAAACACAATCATGTATTTATGTATCATGGGGAAAGTGAATTTGACTATTACATGTCATTGACTATAAGACATACTCAAATTTTAGAGCTGTTAAAAATGGGGGACAAAGTATGTCTAAGAATTAATGAAATCTATACTTAAAAAATTGATATGGTTCAGTATTGCCAGAGGTATAGAAAATAGACATTCTCCTACAATATTTGTGGTATTATAAATTGGTACAGATTTTGGAAAGGAATTTGACAGGAGAATCAAAAAAACAAATACATATACTCTATGACAGCAATCTAATTTCCAGACATTTATCCTACAAAAATATAATCATAAGAGTTTAAAGATATATCTACAAACATATTTAATGAAATGCTAGGAAAATGACTTTAAAAACTTAGAAACAGGGGCACCTGGGTGGCTAAGTGGGTTAGGCCTCTGCCTTTGGCTCAGGTCATGATCTCAGGGTCCTGGGATCAAGCCCCACATCAGGCTCTCTGCTCGTCGGGGAGGACGCTTCCTCCTTTCTCTCGCTGCCTGCCTCTCTGCCTACTTGTGATCTCTCTCTGTCAAATAAATAAATAAAATCTTCAAAAAAAGTAAATAAAACAAAAAATAAAACTTAGAAATAAATTAAATGTCCAGCAAAAGATGAAGGGATAAATACATGCTAACTTAACATTTTAATTCTAAGCAGTCATTAAAAAACAAGTTAACTTCATATATACTACTTTGGGAACATGTGAATAATGTTACCTATAAACAAGGTAGGAACAAGGATATCATATAATCCCTCCTTTTCTATAAAGACAATTTCAACTGTTGTTGAAAGGTAAACTTTTATTTTTTATTCTATATATTTCTACCTTAAAGAATCTATTAATGATTTTATAAGAATACATATAGAATTAAGTGCAAGAAAGGCAGAAGAGTGAATAGAGTAGGCTACATCTGACTTAGTAAGACAATACCTATACACATACACGTTGCACTGTGATGATACCTCTTGAAGGTCTCAGGAATGTAACAGTCTTGCCCATTGTGTTGGAAAAATAGGGAGACCAGAAAAACATATACATTTTTATACAAAAAGTAAATACGTAAAAAATTCAAATATTGTATATTTTCATTTTATTTTTAAACATATTTCATTTTATCTCCTTGCATGTATTATAGGTGTAGTTACATAACTTCATATATTTTACTATTCACTCCCCTCTGGGTTGGATTCACACTGTCAGGTAAGATCAAGGAGTTATAAACTATAAACAACCCAAGCAAAATCAGAACTACGATGCCTGGATTCCAGCAAATGCATTCAAATCCGAAAAACACATCCTTGGGCAGTGTGACCTTGGGCAAGTCACTTCCTGAGTGCCATTCCATACATAGTGACTCATTTTAATTTTTATCCCAGAGGGTAAGATTCTTATAGTTGCCATTTAAAGGTGAGGAAGTGGGGGCACTGCCAGAAATCAGAGCATCCTGCCCTGCATCACTAAAAAGTTGGCAATGTGAAACAAAGACAGCAAATCCCCATTCCACCTAGAATGGCCCCTGGTCCGTGGAGAGCATAGCTCATTTCATCCTCTGAGAAAGAAATTCTGAGCCTCGGTGTATGGTCGGGATTGGGTAAGCATGTTGAGTGAGTGATTACCAAAGGCCCAGGTTCACTCTGGAAGATCAAGCAAAGTACAAGATTTGAGAGAGTGGCTAATATCTGAACTAGATTTATTTAGGTCTTAGAGTTCAGAGCTAAGAATAGATAACTTCATCTATATATACTGGCGGCTTTCACGGTGCCTTGGAAAGCCCCAAAGCCCTGGGTCTGTGGGGCAGGAAGAGGTGGGAGAGCCCATTTATCCCTTAAAAAGGTGTTTTAATTCAAGCTCCTAATTGTGTTGTCTTAAGCTTTTCAGCTGTATAATTAGCAAGTCAAGACCACTTGCTTTTATCCGGCCACTTCTTAATCTCCCAATAGTCCTTCAAGATATGATTCATTATTGCCAGGGAACCATCCATAAAGCTGAGGTTCGGAGAAGTTGAGTAACGTGCCAAAGGTCACAGGGCTAGTAAGACCAAAATGCAAACCTTCGTCCACCTGGCTCGAAAGCCAGCATTTCTGTACAAAACACTGGGACCTAGGAGTGCTAATCCAACGTCAACAAGCCCAGCCTGGTTCCCCAATTACAGCTAGATCAAGTTATATCTAGATCACCTCAGACCCACATTAATACAGATTTCAAGCCTCATTTCAAAACTGCTGAATCAATCTTCCTGGGAGAAAGGCCCATAATCACTGATTACAGCAAGCTGCTCAGGCATATTAACTATGAAAATGGCTAAAACATCCAGACAAATGTTATCCTGTTCTCATGGTTTATACACATGCATGATATATACACATATTTTTATATACACATAAAATTATGACTATTGTACATTATATTTACCTACTCATATAGTCATTTTAATAACAGGTAGAGAATAAATACACCTGATTGCATTTTTTAAAATTAGAAATAACAGGATTTGTTCATTTTCTACTTTTCAGTTAATAAAAAAAAATTATTTGACAATGTAATATGTCAGGGAAAGTAGAATTAATATTTTTAAGTGTAAATATTTGTATTTTATTTTGCACTGCTTTTAGGGATGCTAACAACAGACCAGGAAATGAAGAGGTGATTTAACATATAGCCAGAGCTTGATCATTTGATTATCTTTCTTTCTACCATTCAGTGAGGAGCTGATTAATATGTCATGTAAACAATACTGTTTAAAATAATCTGTATTACACCGAAATGCATATGATACACTGACAAATACCAAATTTCCCTTTAGAATTTTGTTTGCTATGCCTTGCAAAGCACTACATGCTTCTCTCCGAAAAGCTTTATATCCGTGATGACAACAGCCCCTCAAATCTACAGCCGAGCTTTGTGTGTATAAAATTGAAAGTATCACTGAAAATTAGATAATTACATTGAGTGACCATAAATTGTACATTTTTAAAAAAAACCTATTTTTTAAAAGTATTTGGAGCCCAACAGCTCCCTTTCATGCCCCTGGGCAGTATTTTCAGAACTCATTTGTTTGAGGGGTTTTTAATCTGAGGACATTGAAAAGTTACCCCCGCTGTGCTGTCGTCCATCACGCCAAGAGGAAAAATAGTGGCATGATTTGTTATCTGTTATTCCCCTTGCTGTGGTGACTGACTCCCAGTGCCAGCTCTGTCCTGAAGGCCATCACTTATAGGGACCACTGTCTGTCAAAACCACAGCCAACTTTAAGGGCTGCCTTTGTTGGAGCAGACAAATGAGTATGACCTTTAACAATAAAATAGGCACCTACTGAGAAAGATGAAACAGCAGCTGAAATTAAGAACACCATATAGCCATTTCAAAAGCTGGAGAAAAGTTAGGAGTTGAACTAAAACTTAATTATAATAGTAAATGTGGGTAGACGTTGTCAATAATGAAACAGACATGGTCAGAAGTATCGATTTGCCGCCTGAACTAAAACTTCATCCAGGAATCATCCTACCTTTCATTAATAATGAATAGTATTGATGGGGTTTATTTAAAAGTCGGGGAGGGATTAAATGATGATAGCTAGAGGTTTATCTTTTCTGAGTGCAGAGATATACAATTTGTTTATGAATATTCTAGAAGGGCAAAGGGAAAAAAAATAAGAACACCATAAGCCTTTGATTTACAGTAATAGCAACTTCAAACGATCTGCAGCAAAGTGCCTCTGCCTGGATAGGTATTGGCTGTGAACTGGCCATTGATATTTTGTAGTGTTCCAAAGCCTAATGTAAGCATTCCAGGCATCGCATTGTAAAGACCACAGCACAGTTTGTGGTTTGAAAGGCTCTTGTAACCCAACCTGGCAAGTGGTCAGTGGAGACTACATTTTACAGAGAACACAAATCAATCTTATTGAGTACTTTTCAAGTAATATAATATTCTGCCTGTGACAATAATGAAATTAGTCTATGGATTTTGTTTAAATATTGAAATGCCATTTGAATATTTAATGAAATGCAGTACTTTATAAATATGCATATTTGTGTGGTTTTATAAAAATTATGTTATTGATTTTTATCGAGACATCATTAGGAATAATGTCAAAATCTCCCTTTATTCACAATCAGTTATATTTGTTAATTCAGCAATACCTGTTTGAGATAGTTAAAAAGTGAATGGATCTCCTACCTATAATTCTGTCACCTCGTATGTGAAGGATACTGGGGTTACTCCCTGGTATTTCCAGTTCTTCTCCTTCGGCTTATGGTGGGGATGAGAAGAAGTGGTCTTTTAACTTCCCTGCTCCCTTGATAGTCTTTGGCCAAGGAAACATGAGAGGAAGTAATGTGTCATTTCCAAATGAGTGCATTTACTTACCCCTGTGAGATCTCAGGCCATCTCTTCCTTTGCTTGGAAATGAAAGCAAAAACCTTGTATTGAGATGTTTGAAGATCTGGATCACTAGGAGTAGAAGACAGATGGGTCTCCGTGACTACTGTGAAGGAGAAATACATACTTTTTGTTCAAATTCGTTGAGACTTTGGAGTTGTTTGTTATCACAGCATTGCCTAACTTACCCTGACTAATATATTCTAAGTGGGGTTATTTCTAAGTTATCAAAATGCAAAGCTACCATGACTTCCTCTGTCTGATCTACTTATGTATGTGTGTATATGCATGCATGAATTTTTTTAGCAGGAGATACCTTCGATCATAGATGTAACTTTTTTACTTTCTCTGTTCCCAGCACCATTTTTATGTGTGCTCTATGACTTTAGCTTGAGTTGGTTTGCCTCGTAACTCTTCCAGCCCAAAATAAAATCACAATCTCGTTCAAAAAGAAAGGATCTAAGGTCTGGGTTCTAATCCTAGAATTGGCTGCACCTGTAATAAGTCCAGGGTTCACAATATCACCTCTGGCACAGAAGTGTACATCCTCAAAAGTACATAGAATTTTTTTATAATCAAAAGCCTGCACCAATGTAAAGGCCCAAGTTTTTAATAGGTTTGGAGTTTCAATTGTAACCTCACTCTGAAGTGGTTATCCTTTCAGTGTAGGGTTAAAAAGCTTTGACAAAGCACCGCAGGGAACATTGGATTGCCCTCACCTACATTGTACCTAGCTTGGGATGGATAAATACAGTCTCATTCTCTAATGTTCCCGACTGCCTCTAGGAACACTAAATTTTAAGAGAGAAAAACATGAATCCTGTATTTCAGGAGAGGTAGAACTAAGCCATTGTTAACTCCCCTTAAAAAGGATATTCAGTGGCCAGTTCAGTTTGCCCCTGAGACACCTAAAGCTGCATTAAGTACTTGTGAAAGTGAAAATCCACTGGGAACCCAATTCCAGTGTTTAAACCTCAGCATGAATAGTAGAGTTCTTAGCAGGGTGCGCTGTTACATTTCGTTATAAGCAGATTCAAAACTTACTGTCTGCCATCGTGGTACGAATTTTCTATTAACCTATAGCTAACCGTCGTCTTCCACAAGATGAGCAATCAAAATATCAAATGTCATATAACCTCGGTCAAATTAGAGGAAAGACGCCAAAGCCGTCTGCAAATCAGGAGTCCGGCACACTACGTCATTTAGACAACATTTGAACGGTAAAATAGCATTCATTTAAGCATATAAAATCTGCCCGTTCTGTGTTCCTACCAAATATGGCGTAATATATATTTCCAAATTTATTTTAAAAATATGCTGATACTTGCTATGGATTGCATTATTTATTTCTAATAATTTCTTTCCTCAGATAGGCATTTTATGTTACAAATACCTACTCTGTAGCATAAAATAGGTCAGAATTTACTTTGCATGTGTTAAATGAGGGAATGTGTAATTTCAAATTAATATTGTAAATACATACATATTTATTTATTTTTAAGAACACATGTGCTTGGGTGCCTGGGTGGCTCAGTGGGTTGGGCCTCTGCCTTCAGCTCGGGTCACGATCTCAGGGTTCTGGGATAGAGTCCTGCATCGGGCTCTCTGCTCAGCAGGGAGCCTGCTTCTCCTCTCACTCTGCCTGCCTCTCTGCCTGCTTGTGATCTCTCTCTCTGTCAAATAAATAAATAAAATCTTAAAAAAAAAAAAAAAAAAAGGGCGCCTGGGTGGCTCAGTGGGTTAAGCCGCTGCCTTGGGCTCAGGTCATGATCTCAGAGTCCTGGGATCGAGTCCCGCATCGGGCTCTCTGCTCAGCAGGGAGCCTGCTTCCTCCTCTCTCTCTGCCTGCCTCTCTGCCTACTTGTGATCTCTCTCTGTCAAATAAATAAATAAAATCTTAAAAAAAAAAAAAAAAGAACACATGTGTAAGGGTAACCCATTTTCAAAATTTTGAGGTAATTTGCATGAAAAAAGTAGAGTCAAGCTTCCTCCTAAGTGTTAGGCTTCTTCTCTATTCTTTGAGCTCGTATTTACACAGCCTAACAACGATTTTACTAGAAACTACTGAGAAGTCTGCATTTCATTCAATATTGCTTAGCAAATGTGTTGTTATTCTGCTTTAAAGTCAGTTTTAAACATAGCATCTTGATTGCTATTTGACAGTAATAGGTCAAGCATGAGATATTTTAGATCCTATTAAAATTTTTCAGGTCAAGCAAAGGTGACGGAAAAATAACCATTACAGAATCTTTATTGTGTATGATAGGACCACAAATAAACTTTGCATCCCTGCTCCCAGTGTGTCTAGACTTGACTGAAAGCGAGAGGGTGAGCTTTTCTATTGATTTTCACATGTAAGCTAAGAGGCAAAATAACCCCAGCTCATTAAAGGTGCCAGTGTGGTGGATGATTTGGCGCCTTTTATCTTCTGAAAATAAAATCAGCTAAATCTGAGACATATGGTAGGGATGTTAATGGAGAAACAGCACAACTAGAAGTGCACACTCCGTGAACCCCCAGTTTCTTAGGCATTTACGGCCCCGTCCATTTATTCTTACACTTCAATGTCTCCAATTGGCGGAAGGGAGATTTACTTTGGATCGGTCGCTTTAATACCTTGTTCTTCAATGTCTCTCTCTCTCTTTTGCCCTAAGAGTCATACAACTCCAAAAGTTTGGCAAGGATTCCTAAAAGCTACTTGAGAAAAAGTTACATCTTTTTTGAAAATAGAATCTATCAGAACTTATTGAATGGGAATATTTTAGATCCCGTGTGTGAGAGAGAGTTGCTACAAGGTTACCTTTTCACATGTAGCCCTTGAGAAGACTAGGTTTTTTGATTTTTTTTTAACTTATTATCAAAAATCAACCAAACAAAACCCCTTTATTCATGTAAAAATGAATGACTAGCACCGTTTTCCCACAGAGTCATATTCAGGAATGCTTCCCTCTTCCTAAAGAGTGCCTCCATTTTTTTGTTCTTTTTTTGTGAGCTCATTTATCTCTGTCTCCATTTTGTAGAAACTTATTTTGCAAATTACATTTTCTGTGTCACACACTTCAAAGAAAGAAGACCCATGATTAGACAGGAAAGTATTCTTTGAAACGATATTTAACTTAAAGAATATGAGATCACTGAGTAAACTAAAAACTCATAGCACAAATTAGCTTGAATTTTTAAAGATATTGCAAAGTTAAAAATTCTCATTCATGTCTCTTAAGTCCCAGATTGTCCTCATTAAAAAGCAAAATATATTTTTAATGCTTAACCTCAAGATATCTAGAAAAAAAGAATTTTAATAATTATTTTACTTTATTTTTTCAATTTATGGGAACTTCTTGAAGAAATTATTTACATTTGTAACCTTATATTTCACACATCCCCACCTCTCTCTTCTAGCATCTATCTTTCCAGTATCATTCTTGCCTCTTCCAATCCCTGCCATAGTTGCAAATCAGTGCTCTAATATTTCTCTACACTAAGAAGGTGATGTCTACAAAAGTGGCTATGAATAGATAAGTTAAAAGGCATAGATGATCCTGATTCAGAAAAGAAAAAAAAAAGTCACACCATAGAAATGTAAATAAAAAAGGATTTCCAAAGAAACATAAAGTGAAGAGATTTTATAGAACCCTCCAGATAGATAAAAATTATGTAGAAATCCAATTATTTCTATTGTAAGAATCACCTCTCTCCTTTTTCCTTCTTACCTCTTTCAAAATCACAACCCAATCTTCATCTTCATAAAAGCTAACTGGAGATCTTTCACACTAACAAGAACACAATTCTGAGAAGAACCTTCTTTGAGGCGTCATGACATAACCTTTGAATGTACATTTCACATATGAGTCACAGTGACAAAATCCACGTTCTCTTGTGTCAGGCAAGAGTAGCTGACTAGACACTGAGACCCAATGTAGAGACCACTGTCCGCTTTAACACAGAAATCTTAAACAAGAAGTTACTTTCTGATGCTCATGAAATAGATGATTTTTAAAATACTTTTAAGTTTACAAATTCTGGTTCTGTCAACAACCAATGCTTAGAGGATCACAGAATCTCAAAGCTCAAAGGAATTTTAAAGGTCATCTTCAACATATCACTGAAATAGAGGAAAAGACCCAAAGACCTAATGGGACCATGACTCTGACTGACGTAATGCATAGCTCAGGCTTTCGCAACACCAGACTGAAAGGTCAGACAAAGAGGCAGATGACATAAAATTATTTTTAAAAACTAAACCCGTTGTTTTATGTGCTGTAAAAATACTGATAAGGATAGAAATAACTATTGACATTTTTTAATGAAAAAGATACAGAAAATTTTGACTCCTGTTAACTACTCATTACAGGAAAAATCTTAGATGAAGTATTAAAAGTCCTTTATCCAATTCTTTCCACATCCTGTCTAGAAACTGCAACTAACATCAAATAATACCAATCCCTTCCCTTTGTGCATCATTGGCAAGTTCTAAATCTTAAACTAAACTTCATACTTGATTAAAAAGGAAAAAAAAATAGTTATCGTAAGGGTAGCATAAAGGACAAACTCAAATAACAACAGGAAGACATGAAGTACCTGCTTAACTCTGACACCACAGTCTTAAAGTTTTGTATATGCTCTCTTGTGTTGCACCACCAAGGATTTTTTGGGGGGCTTTGGAAAAAGAGCAGAACTTTCCATCCCCTGGATTGACTTTAGAATCCTATCACAGCTATATGTATATTAAAGATTTCCCACTGGGAATTTGTTAATGACTTAGGTATGGCTTAAATATGGAAGAAGGGATTGTTGCTGTTGTTCCCCACACCCCTTAAATAGGCTACAAATTTGCATGAAGGTGAAGCACTCTCTGTGCAATAATTTCATTTAGCATATTAGTGAACACTGCTCCTTTCCAAAAAGGATTTGAATCAGTACCTATAGAAAAGCAATTTTTTTTCAAAATTTAGGTTCTATTTATTTATTTAGTTAGTTAGTTATATTTAATTTTTTTTACTTTTTTTTAATTAACATATAATGTATTATTAGCTCCAGGGGTACAAGTCAGTGAATCGCCAGGTTTACACACTTAAAAGCACTCACCATAGCACATACCTTCCCCAGTGTCCATGACCCAACTACCCTCTCTCTACCCTCCTCCCCCCCAGCAACTGTCAGTTTGTTTTGTGAGATTAAGAGTCTCTTATGGTTAGTCTCCCTCCCAATCCCATCTTGTTTCATTTATTCCTTTCCTACCCCCCAAAATCCCACATTGCCTCTCAACTTCCTCTATCAGGGAGAGCATATGATAATTGTCTTTCTCTGATTGACTTTTTTTGCAAAGCATAATACCCTCTAGTTCCATCCATGTCGTTGCAAATGGCAAGATTCCATTTCTTTTGATGGTTGCATAGTATTCCATTGTATATATATACACCTTTTCTTTACCCATTTATTTGTTGATGGACATCTAGGTTCTTTCCATTGCTGCTATAAACATTCAGGTGCACGTGCCCCTTCGGATCACTACATTTCTATCTTTGGGTAAATACCCAGTAGTGCAATTGCTGGGTCGTAAGGTAGCTCTATTTTCAACTTTTTGAGGAACCTCCATGCTATTTTCCATAGTGGTTGCACCAGCTTGCATTCGCACCAACAGCGTATGAGGGTTCTCCTTTCTCCACATCCTTGCCAACATCTGTTGTTTCCTGAATTGTTAATTTTAGCAATTTTGACTGGTGTGAGGTCATATCTCATTGTGGTTTGATTTGTATTTCCCTGATGCTGAGTGATGTGGAGCACTCTCTCATGTGTCTCTTGGTCATCTGGATGTCTTCTTTGCAGAAATGTTTGTTCATGTTCTCTGCTCATTTCTTGATTGGGTTATTTGTTCTTTGGGTGTTGAGTTTGATAAGTTCTTTATATATTTTGGATACTAGCCCCTTATCTGATATGTCATTTATAAATATCTTCTCCCATTCTGTCAGTTGTCTTTTGGTTTTGTTGACTGTTTCCTTTGCTGTGCAAAAGCTTTTGATCTTGATGAAGTCCCAATAGTTCATTTTTGCCCCTGCTTCCCATGCCTTGGGTGATGTTTCTAGGAAGAAGTTGCTGTGGCTGAGGTTGAAGAGGTTGCTGCCTGTGTTCTCCTCAAGGATTTTAATGGATTCCTGTCTCACATTGAGGTCTTTCATCCATTTGGAGTCTATTCTTGTGGGTGGTATAAGAAATGGTCCACTTTCATTTTTCTGCATGTGGCTGTCTAATTTTCCCAACACCATTTATTGAAGGGGATGTCTTTTTTCCAATGGACATTTTTTCCTGCTTTGTTGAAAATTAGTTGACCATAGACTTGAAGGCCTGTTTCTGGGGTCTCTACTCTGTTCCACTGATCTATGTGTCTGTTTTTGTGCCAGTACCATACTGTCTTGATGATGACAGCTTTGTAATAGAGCTTGAAGTCTGGCATTGGGATGCCACCAATTTTGGCTTTCTTTTTAAACATTCCTCTGGCTATTTGAGGTCTTTCCTGGTTTCACATAATTTTTAGGATTATTTGTTCCATTTTTTTAAAAAAATCGATGGCATTTTGACAGGGATTGCATTAAATGTATAGATTGCTTTATGTAGCATAGACATTTTCACAAAATTTGTTCTTCCAACCCATGAGCATGAAACATTTTTCCATTTCTTTGTGTCTTCCTCAATTTCTTTCATGAGTACTTTATAGCTTTCTGAGTATAGATTCTTAGCCTCTTTGGTTAGGTTTGTTCCTAGGTATCTTATGGTTTTGGGTGCAATTGTAAATGGGATTGATTCCTTAATTTCTCTCTCTTCTGTCTTATTGTTGGTGTATAGAAATGCAACTGATTTCTGTGCATTGATTTTATATCCTGACACTTTACTGAATTCCTGTACAAGTTCTAGCAGATGTGGAGTGGAGTCTTTTGGGGTTTCCACATAAAGTATCATGTCATCTGCAAAGAGTGATAGTTTGATTTCTTCTTTGCCAATTTGGATGCCTTTAATTTTTTTTTTTTTTTTTGTCTGATTGTTGAGGCTAGGACTTCTAGTACCATGTTGAATAGCAGTGGTGATAATGAACATCCCTGCCGTGTTCCTGACCTTAGTGGAAAAGCTCTCAGTTTTTCTCCATTGAGAATAATATTTACTGTGGGTTTTTCATAGATGGCTTTGATGATATTGAGGTATGTACCCATAATCCCTACACTTTGAAGAGTTTTGATCAAAAAAGGAAGCTGTACTTTGTCAAATGCTTAGAAAAGCAATTTTTAATCACTCGTGTGAGATAGAGTGGGTAATAGACTCTATTGAGAAATGGATGAAATACACACTAGCATGCATCTAGAATTTTTTAAAATTTATTATTTTCTGAAACCCATCCATGAACTACATATTAGTGAGAAAAAGTATTTTTTAAATCTGTCTCCAGCATTCATTAATTTCTATGGAATTTTAGAATTAATAAAATAATGGACATAGAATGTTTACACACAGTTTGACTTATAAGGCTCAAGGAAGAATAACACACTATTCTCATTAACAGACTACTTTTCTTTAAGAGTAGAAGAAAATCTTTCCCAGTTGAATGCAGAAAGTTTATTCCAACAGCTGAAAACAAAATCATGTACATTACCAGAAGTAAATATCATGTTGTTTTCTAACCAAATACTCATAATAGTGAATAATAGTATTTATTGGGTTCATCCTCACTGCAAACTTATGAGGAACCTAATACAAATATATCCATTACAAGGTGAGTGAACTAAAATATCATTTACTCCCAAAGGTCCACTGATCATGTACAGAAGAGCTATATTAAAAGGTGGTACAAAGTACAATGTACAAAGTATAGATGCATCTACTCAAAAGGTCCTTTTTTTCTTTTGTTTTTAAGATTTTATTTATTCATTTGACAGAGAGAGAGAGACACACAGCAAGAGAAGGAACAGAAGCAGGGGAAGTGGGAGAGGGAGAAGCAAGCTTCCCTCTGAGCAGGGAGCCTGACGCAGGTCTTGATCCCAAGACTCTGAGTTCATGATCTGAGCCAAAGGCAGACGCTCAACAGACTGAGCCACCCAGGCATCCCTCAAAAAGTTCTTTTCAGTTGTTCTACCAGAGCTTCAAAAACACCATCATTTTTAGATACAACAACTCAAACCGTGGAATAATTTTTATTTACATTCTCCCTACACCCAACCTGGGGAGGCAGAATTAAAAGCCTCTAAAGAACAAGGACTTGGCATCAGAATGACATGGTTTTGAACCTCGCCTCTGTGGCTTATAAACTTTGGGAACACAGGCACGCTGTCTGACTCCCCAGAGATCCTGATTTCCACTTAGAAAATGAGCACAAGGACACCGACATCATAGAGTTTAAATTTAAGATGAAAACTGACAAAGCATGCAAAATTCTTAATCCTGGGGGCACAGTAGATGCTTAATAAAATTTAACTTTATTACTATTGATTAATTCTCCAAAATGTTTCAGAACTGCTCCTTTCTCCTTCTTGACATTGCTACCCTCGGTTTCATACTAAAGGGTTCTTATAATAATTCATGAAAGAGATGATTTTGCACCTGAAATTTTGAGGGCTCTGATTCCCTTTTCATTGACTACCTGCTGGAGACAGGGTTGCTTTAACTGACCAGGATTACTCTGCTCCCTATTCAACACTGTGGTATGCTTTGCTGCGCATCCCAGTTGGAATTTCCTCCCGGCCTCTGCTATAGTCACCAGATCACCCACTACTACTGAGCAAGAATGTTCTCGAGCCAGACTCCCTTTGATAGGATTATGTTGGGTGAAGAGGGGTAGGAGGTAGAGTAGGGAAAGTGAATCCCAGGATGAAGAAAGGGCCTTAAAGCAGACCAATCCCCCCAGAAGACCTATCCTTTTGTTCTTGGTCCCCCATAAAATAGCTGTTCCATATAACACCAAAAGCATGCCTCCCTGCCTGCCTTCATGTGGCCCCCATGCAGGTAAAGATGTCAGGTACCCTGCTCTAATTAAGCAAGGCTACACTTTTGTTCCCATTCTGGACTTCTCTACTGCCATTAATTAACTTATTCAGAATGCTATTTATTTATGAGTTCATTCACACATGTATCGAGCATCTTCCCAGTGCTAGAAGTCAAGGACACGTTCTGAGGGCTCATTATGTACATGGATAGACAGGCATCTAAATCATTAACATAACACAGTGGGACAGTACAAGCCAACAATGTAGGAGTAACAATGAGGAGAAGCACTGACCTAGAAGGCAGGGGTTGAGGGTCTGGGAAATATTCACTAAGGATTTGGAAACTTTTGAGCTGTGTGTTTAAGATAAACCCAGTGTTCTCAATGATCCCCAACCCCTGGATTTTCTCAACCTCCTTCATGCTCAACTAGCCTATAAAATCCTAAAATATTGGTGTTTACTCAGTTAAAAAAAGAAAAAATGAATGAACAAATGAATTGTGTTTAGAAGCACCTGGGTGGCTCAGTTGATTAAACATCAGTCTTTCAGCTCAGGTCATGATTTCAGGGTCTTGGGATCAAGTCCTGCATCGGGCTCCTTGCTCAGCAGGGGGTCTTGCTTCTCTCTCTTCTTCTCCCTCTGCCACTCTCCCTTCACTCCCTCTCTCTCTCTTTTTCTTTCAAGTAAATAAATCAAATCTTTTTAAAAAAATGAACTAGGTTTAGATCGAATAAACAAAGTACAGGGTGAATTAAAAAAAAATTAATTGAGCAAAGTAGGAATGTGTATTTGGTGTAGATGATGGAAATAATGGGAATTATTTCTCCCTTTCCCCTTTGTTTCTGGAATGTTCCAGAACATTCAGTAGCTCTCTAGTAATTGATATTAACAAAACTAATTCATTTTTTTCTTAGCACACAAACACTGGACTCAGTGTTCTGCATATGTTAATAACTACAGGGTAGGTATTAGTCACTCCGTTTGAGATGTAGATTAAAAATGGCAGTTTAGTGACATGCTCAAGTCACAGTAAATGTGGGAGCAGGGGTTGATTAGCAGGTGGGCCAAACTGCTGCTTTCTGTGCACACAGGAAGGAATCTCCCCACTCCTCTCTACCAACTGTCTGAGAGAAAATGTGCATTTCCCCTCCCCAAATATAGGAGAAAGAGGCAATGCCATCAAACGTCAATAAATGCTTATTATCTCATGCAGAAGATGGGTAAATATCCTCATCTGAAGTAAAAGCACAAAGTGATGTTATGTTTCACCGAGATATTTAGCTATGCCCCCGGAAATAAAAGTGGCAGTCATTTGTTGTCTTTAATAAAAATTTTTTTTTTCTTTCACTAGCAGGTAAGTAACTGAAATCAGTTCTGACTTCACACCATAGACATGACGCCTTTCTCTGTGAAATTCATACCTGAAAAATAGTGAAGTGGGAGTCTCCTCATAAAGACAGTCTAAGAGGCAGGATTTCATCCGTAGTTCCATTAAAGGAGGGATCTCCCCACTGATCTGGAGGCCTGCGCGGCCTGAGAGTCATTCTTTCCAACTCCAAGAGAGGAAGAAACTGTGGATGATTAGGAAGTAGAGCAGGTAGGATGCTTAATCAGTGGCAGTGCAATCAATAAACACCAACAGGTCAAATCAGTTAAATTGAATTAAATTGACCTTATATCTTTGGAGAAAAGCCTAAGGACAGAGAGAAAGAGAATAGGTTAGAGTTGGCTGGCCTTGTAACAACAAAGCAAGTCCAGGAGTCAAGGAATTTGAGGTTTCAGTTTATCTAACCCCAGTTGGAAATCTGTGTATTGTCAATGTGAGGAGGCTTCGAACAGAAGGAAAAGCAGTATTGACTACAGGGTTGTAGTAATTGCTCCTATGGAGATTTTCCTCTGTGCTTTTCCTCATCTCTCTGTCTCCCTCTCTATTGGTTTCTTCTCTCAAGCAGTAAACATAAACAACTCTCTTCTAGCTTTAGCTCCCATTCAAGGTCATTCTTCTCCTTCTTGGGTTCTCTTACCTCTTGTGCTAGCCCACTGCCTCGTGTATGGCACACGACTGACTACTGTTCTAGAAAAACTTTTGATCCTTTTAACGTTTTTCTTTCTGTGTCTGTGAAGAGACAAATTGCTATGGGTCTTGTGCATGTCTGCACATCTTATGAGCAGAGGCATGGGCTGCCGTTGCTCTGGACTATCTTTCCAAGATGTTTGTAGAATAAATGGAGGAAAGTTAGAGATTACGTCTCTCTCAGGGGCAAAGGGCAGCTCTGCTTACTGTCCTTTCTCATAAAGGTAGTGTCTTCCTCTGGGGCAAATATTAGGCAGGTTTACTGCTCATTATAAAAGATTTGGGCTCCTTGAGCTCATGTTCCTCTCCTGTAACACAGTCCGCTGAGTATAAGCATACAGTTGCTACCTGATTCTGCTTCTCCTTTCAGGAAACTGGGCTCAAAGAACTGGCACAGACTGAGACTCTGGCTACTCTTATTGCTGCTAATAATGAAATCATTTTTCTGACCCTGGAAGTCTCAAGTGTGCTGCCAACATGCACGAGACCATGGCAGTTTTCCTTATTAGTTTGCAAGTAGGGTGAGATCTCAGACCATCACAGTTTCACAATGGTCATGCAGCCAACTGCCCCAGATTCTGTCTCCTTTTGATTTTTACGGAGAACCAGCCAAATATTAAGAGATTTATCCCCCAGATTGTCAAGGTTGAAGAGAAAAAGGAGAGAATTTTTCTGTGTTCTCGTGCCTGGGAATCATGCATTCATGATCCGTGGGAGACTATCAATCAATAGGGCCTGAAGCTTAAAGTTATAAACAAAATGGCTTTAAGGTGTTAAAGATATGAAGCTTAAGGATTTCCAAAACCAAACTGCAAAATTAAATTCCAGAAGTTAGAACATATATGACTAAAAAAAATTATCTGGCTATGTAGGTGTCAAAGGAAATACCACTTCCAGCTGATGCACATAATATGTTTCATAGGGAGATAAATGTATGTTGTGGAAAAAATTTCCTTATTTTTGGGATCACAAATTCTTTCCTTAACAATCAGGAAATCGATCAGCAAATACACAGAACGTGTAAACTTTTAAAAAACAGAATGGTAGTGGGGTGCCTGGGTGGCTCAGCTTAGGAAGTGTCAGACTCATGACTTCAGCTCAGGTCACCATCTCAGGGTTATGGCATCAAGCCCCACATCAGCCTCCATGATCAGCAGGGGGTCTACTTGGGATTCTCTCTCTACCTCTGCTCCTCCCTCACCAGTCATTCTCTCTCTCTAAAATAAATAAATAACTCAAAAAAATAATAATAGAATGGTAGTAGAATGTTTATATTAATAATATTATGTTCCTATAATAAAAATATAAATGTTGCTGCTTCCAGTCCTAATCTGTATTTACTGATAGGTTTAGAATGTCAGTTAGATTAAATCAAAAGAAAAAAAATGTGTTTCCCCTTTCTTTATCATTTTTGGTATTTCTTAAATAAAGGTGAGTTGTCAAAAATTCATTTCTTGCATGAATTTATATATATATATATATATAAATTTTACATTTATATTTATTATTTTAAAATGTCAACAAATGCACGACTTTAACTTTTTGCCTACATACATTTTATGAGAAACCATTCCAAAGGTAGGTGACAAATATTAGACAAAAATGAACATTGAATAATACACGAGTATCCCATGCCCACTGTGGTCCCAACCCACTAATATATGCATACAAATCTGCAAACTAGCAGAAAGGTGAACTCAGTCATCACTTTGAATATTTGTTATTAACACATTATACACACAGTACTAAGGTAGTTAGTCTCATCTGCTCTAACATATCTCTTAAAATGTATTACTGAGGGGTGCCTGGGTGGCTCAGTCAGTTAAGTGTCTGACTCTTGATTTCAGCCCAGAAGTTATGGTCTCAGGGTTGTGAGATCAAGCTCCGCATCAAGACCCACTCTGGGTGTGGAGCCTGCTTAAGATTCTCTCTCTCCCTTTGCCCCTCCCCTGTTCTCTCTATCTCAAATAATAATATATAATCTTTAAAACATGTGTTATTAATATTTTCAAACCCATCAAAATTAGAGAAGATGTGAACCTATGTGAACCCCTCACACAGCTTCAGCAGTTATGTCCATTTGGCCCTTTAAAAAAATATCTATGACTTTGTAATCTGAGACGGAAGATGATAAGAGCAAACTGGTAGCAGCCTTTTCTTAAATGATTTATTGTGGAAAGAATTTTTTATATATTGATTATTTTATATATAAAAAAATGTGGGCTAAGGAATTCACAGAAGTAAAGTGTTAAGAAAAAAGGAAGATTTCTACAGAATTACAATTTCTTCACTCAATATTTCAAAAACTTACACTGTAAGTTTTTACTAATAGTAAATTGTATTTTATTGAACACACAAAATATTACACATCATGTTAACCAGTTCAAATTCTGAAGAAGTCTTAACAAATGCATAATTTATTTTATACCTCCTTTTCCAGATGAAATCTTTAGCTCATATTGGTTGTGTTTCTCTGGAGAATCCTGACTAATACACGGGCTAAATCACATTCCATATTTCTTTGTCCTAATAGCTATACCTTGTAGGTGGTCAATAAATACATATATGAAGAATATATATTTAAATACACACACACACACATATATATATATATACATATATATATATATATATATATATATATATATATAATGTAAGAGAATATAATATCTTCATGTAGGGACTCAAAAAGATAAAAATTTCCATTCCTTTTTTTTCCTCCTAGAAAGAAAAAAATCATGTGATTTGAACCTTTTAAAGGATCAACCTTTACATCTTCATACTTCTCTTAAAATATAGGACCCTAAACCGAACCCAGTGCTTCCAAAATTCTTTCATGAACATAGCATATGCTTTCCTTAGAAACCATAAGGAACATAACTAATATAAATAACTTTAAAGAACATGATCACTGACCACCCTGAATATGAAAATAAGTGATTGATTTATGGGGAAGCAAATGTTAACAAATAATCAGTGAAAGTTTGTCCAGTGAAAGTTCAGTTCAAAACCAATGTCTAATAAGTCCTTTTGTGTTTTAGAAAGAGACACACATCACCACACATCTCCTTTTTCTTTGTACATGCCTAAACAAATAAGTGAGGATTAAATAACTTTGTAAGAACCCATGAAACCCTTTCTTTCTTTTTTTTTTTTTTTTGAAAGGTTGTGATCATTACTTTGTAGCAAAGTTCTCTATCCTGTCTCTATCTTAAGGGCTACAGTAGAACTATGTGATGTTAATTATTAACAGAAAGTAGTCATACGTGAAACAAGTCACCTGATTAGTTAGATAAATGATCATTTTTCAAATGGTGCAGAAGATCAGACAGATACAGGGCTATTTTTTCATTCCCAAGAGAATAAAGGTTTAGGTAGAATGTTGGCATGGTATAAAATGCCTGGTCGAAGTGTTTGATGCCCACCTCTCTATCCCAGAACTATTCAAGGTTCTAGCTTCCACCAAAAACCACATGAAAAATGTTTCATTTTTATCCTCAAAATGCCTGTCAATATTGCAGGTATCTACACATTACTTAAGCTATGAAAGTGTCATAAAAGGCATTATCTCACATGATAATGGAGACTGACAGTTCCATATCTCTAAATCTGTAATGTGGACAGCCGGCCAGAGACTCAAAACAGCCAGGGGTGCAGATTAATTCCAGAGTCAGACTGCCGGAGAATTCTTTTGCTCAGGAGAGGGTTACACTTTTGTTCAAGTCAGGTCTTCCACTAATGATGAAACCCACCTGCATTACATAGGGCAATATGTTTCACTTCACCAATGAAAATGTAAGTCTTACTCGTAAGTCCTCTTGCAGGAACACCCAGAAAAATCTCTGGCTAACTACCTGGACACCCCATGGCCTCACCAAGTAGATATAGAAAATTAACCATCAGGGCTAGAATGAAAGATGAGCCAGAAGAGTGTAAGGAGAAAGAACAGGAAGGTATCAAGTATGCCCTCTGTCCTGGAACTTTCCAACAGAGACAAGACAACAGCGGTAGGTCAAAAGAAAAAAAGAAAAAAAAAAAAAAACATGGTGTATGGAGAGTAGAGTGGTGAGGACAATCTGCCTTGAGGAAAGGTAACAGGAGGCTACAATGTCCATAGAGAAGTTAATAACAATAATAAACCCACCACAGTTGAGTCTGTCTTTTTATTATCACCATGTTGTAGCAATTCTAAACAATATGAAAGACAAAATATTCTTCCCTAAAAAAAATCTCGTATAGAACTAAATTCAAAGCAATTACTGCTGTGGTTCCTGCTGAATTTTAATAATATGCATATACAAGTTTAAAATTAGAAAACTTTACTTATCCTCTTATAAACATTGTATGCGTGTCAAAGTTCATTCAAAATCCTGTTATACAGACCATGCCTGCTACACATGTGCATTTTGAGATGAAATTTGTAACCATTTTGGAGTAACTCAGTGTCTCTTCAGACTGCTATGGTATTGCATATCCTTGTATTTAAGCATGAGATTTGAAGTGAACAATGATAGCATAGTGATTCTAAAATAAATAAAACTTGAATTCCTTCAGTTTTGTCATTTTGTGTGCAAATTAGTCTCTGTACCTCAGTGGGTTTATTCCCTGAGAAAAATTGGTCTGTTACTTTTTTTCTGGTTTGTTTTCTTTTCTGATTATTATTATTGATTTAACTTCATGATTATTATTGAAAATAATAGAATGAGGACAAAAATAATTTGTCCTAAGTGTGAAATAATAGAGAAGGGGTTAAAAATTATCTGCCCCAGTGTCAAAGGTACTACACATGCTGCTGAGAATGTTCTAAGTGCTCTCTGAATATGAGGAGGACAGAACAGAAGAACAGGACCCTAGTTGCGGGAAAAAGAAGGAACACAGAAAGGACTAGAAGAGAAGTATTTCAGTTGAGCATTGAAAAACAGAGTAAGTTATGAACCAGTATACTTAAGAACCATTGATTCCTTTATTCATGAATTTAAAAATTCATTTTTAAATGAAAATAAGTGAAATTCATATTTCACACTTAGGACAAATTATTTTTGTCCTCAAAATATTGAAGTGAAATCAATAACATGAATTGAAGGTCTATCATATGTCAGGCACTATATGTTTTGATGAGGTCACACAAATGAACAAAACAAAATCACTGCTTGCCATGTATCAGATATGTCCTCCTAAAATTCATATGTTGAAATCTAACCCTTGGTGTGGTGGTATTAGGAGATGGGGTCTTTGGGAGGTGATTAGGTCAGGAAAGTTTAGCCCTCATGAATGGGATTAGCTTGCCCTTAGAAAAGAGAGACACCCCCCCCAACCAACCCCCACCCCCCACCCCCGCCAGCTCCTTTGCTCCTCCCACTATGTGAAAGCACAGCACAAAGACAGCTGTCTCTGAACCAGGAAGCAGGCTCTCATTAGACACCAAATCTGCCGGCACATCAGTCTTGGATTTCCCAGGCTCCAGAACTGTGAGAAATAAATTTCTGTGGTTTAGATGCCACCCAGTATATGGTATTTTTGTGATTGCAGCCTAAATGGATTGAGGCACTGCTCTCTGAGAATTTGCAATATATGGCAAAATCAGGTGACAAAACAAATCACAAAGGCTAATTGCTATAATAGCCAGTGCTGTGATTGGCTAGAAATAGGGTTTCTTGTTTGCCCTGAGGTGGAGTAAATTGTTAAAGAAAGCTTTTCAAAACGTAAATATTTATTTATCTTTGAATGCCAGCATACAGAGAAATGCATGCCACATGGTAGATGTTAAGCAAATGTGTAACACAGTGAACTAAGGCAGGTCAGAAAAGGAAAGAAGCAACCCAACATGAGTAGAGAGTGTACCACATGGGGAGAGGAAGAAATAATATTGGGAGGGAGAAGAGGCTAATTATAACAGATCCATGTGCTCTCAAAGAATGTTGAGGTTTATTATTAATAAAATGCAAAACAGCTGAATGACCCATGCTGTCATTTGAGGAAATAATAGGAAATATGCATTCTGACTTAAATAAAAAGGTGTTGAAATAGAAATTTTCCATGATTAGAAAAATCAAAATAAATTATAATAAAGGCATAATTTGGATTATTGTGTAGCCATTAAAATTATACCTTTTGTAGAATAGTTAATGATAAGATAAAGCATCACTGGGCAAATCAGTCAAATTAAAAACTTACTGTGATTCTAATTTTGAAGTGTGTGTGTGTACACGTGTTTGTTTACATATATGCTTAGAAGAAGATCTAGGGAAAGTTTTTTAAAAATATTTATTGAATGTCTACTTGATGCTGAGCACTCTCTAGGGTTTCAGATACGTTAATTAAAACCAGCAAAATTGGGGCATCTGCGTGGCTCAATGGGTTAAAATCTCTACCTTCGGTGCAGGTCATGATCCCAGGGTCTAGGGATGGAGCCCCGCATCTGGCTCTCAGCTCAGCAAGGAGCCTGCTTCCCCCTCTCTCTCTGCCTGCCTCTCTGCCTACTTGTGATCTCTGTCTGTCAAATAAATAAATAAAATCTTAAGAAAAAAAAAAAAAACGGCAAAATTCTCTGCCCTCATGCATCTTGAAATCCAAAGCAGGAAGTGGCCAAGTAAGAAGATAAATTAGATGATAGATCGATAGATCGATAGATAGATACAGATGATTAGATAGATAGATAATGGATAGGAAGATAGATTTATATAATTTGGCCGTTGTTGATAACGCTGCTATAAACATCAGGGAGCATGTGTCCTTTCAAATCAGTATTTTTGTATCTTTTGTGTAATTATTTGGCAGTGTAATTGCTACTAATAGTAGATGTAAGGTAGTTCTATTTTCAACTTTTTAAAGAACCTCAATACTGCTGAAAGAAAAAAATCAAATAAAATAGGATAAAAACCAAAAATAAATAAATAAAATAAAAATAAATAATGTTTGCATCTAAATAACACGACTGTTTTCCCACCTTTCCTATCAGATAGGCTTGTGGAAGAAGGTAAAAGCCTTTTCTAGACTAATGAAACTGTTTCACTTATATAATAACAGACACCTTCCAAATACATGGAGACATTTGGCTAATTATCTTCAGAGATATCTTCATACAATCCATCTCAGAAGTAAAGTATTAAACTTAGATCATGCCTCGGATTTGCTTTAAAGATTTTATTTATTTATTTGATAGAGAGAGAGATCACAAGTAGACAGAGAGGCAGGCAGAGAGAGAAGGGGAAGCGGACTCCCTGCTGAGCAGAGAGCCCGATGTGGGGCTCGGTCCCAGGACCCTGAGATCATGACCGGAGCTGAAGGCAGAGGCTTAACCCACTGAGCCACCCAGGCGCCCCTTGGATTTGCTTTAAATTCGTCCAACAGGGAGGGGAAAAAAATAGGAGAACAGGGAAACCCAGATGGCAAAATGTTGAAGTTGAGTGATATATAACGCTCTCTTTGGGTTCAATATACAAATGTTGTTTTGGGAATATTTTTTATAATAACAAATTATGAAAAATAAAGTCCTTGTTTTACAATATTCAGAATTATTATCAAATGCTAACTCAGTCATAATCACTGCTTTGTCGGCTACTGAGGACATATATTGAAAATCATGTTTTACATACTTCATAATGAAATCGTTTTATGGTCAGTAATATTCACTCAATTTTAAATTATTTTCAGGGCAAAATAAAATCTTCCATGCTTTTTTAAGGTGGAACACCAGGATTTCGTTTACATTTGTGTTACCCAACAGGTAATATTTTCTTCTCAGTTTGGACTTTGCACAGCTTGTATTCCTACAGAGCTAGTGTGACCCTCTGCCTCAGCCAGCATATCTCAGGCTCCCTAATTTCAAGATCCAATATCATCTTGACACTGTTTACGTTTGATTTAAAGGATGGTATCTTTCATTTTATTTATTTATTTTTAAAGATTTTATTTATTTATTTGACAGACAGAGACACACAAGTAGGCAGAGAGGCAGGCAGAGAGAGAGAGAGAGGAGGAAGCAGGCTCTCCGAGGAGCAGAAAGCCCGACGCGGGGCTCAATCTCTGGACCCTGGGATCACGACCCAAGCCAGAGGCAGAGGCCTTAATCCACCGAGCCACCCAGGCTCCCCTCATTTTATTTTTTTACTCTCAATCCCCTTTTTCTATTTCGTCCATCTCACCACACTATCTTTCTGTAATCACCTCTGAAACATGATTTGAGGCATTTTTCAAAGAGGTCCCTTTGACCTAATAAGTCCCCAACAGCAGTCTGATGGAAATTGTTTGAGGGAGCACATACTCCAGATTTTCTGAGCTAATGATCACCAGCAATCAAGACCAAATCACTGGGAACAGAGAGGTGCCTCAGAGAGCCAGACATCTGAGGACTCTCAGACATGTACCCTATTCTTCAATCATGGATCCTGGCCTAAGGCAGCAAATCTCAGATGAATTTTGGGAACCTCCACTTCGGCCCATGCCCTGCAGCCAGAGCCTGCTAACAGCACATCTGAAAATCAAGGTTGGGTTTATTCATTCACTGTAACAAGGAAAACCACACAAGGTGGGCAACTGTGGGATGTCTCCCTAAGAAGGAATTGGAAGATACCTCCAGGATTTGGGCCTAAGGTGATCTGGGGGGAGTATTCAAGACAACAGGGTTTACTCTAGTTTGGGGGCTCTTAGAAAGGGGGGGATACCATGATTAGATATCTTAATAATTTTTATAAAGAAAGAGGGGTCAACAAAGCAAGGCTAAAGGCTGTGATTGGTAAAAAAAAAAAAAAAAAAGAAGAAGAAGAAGCATTTCTGGCATTAATGGATAGATGGAGATATTTGATTATTTTTGAAGTTTGAGCAACCAAAAATAATTTTATTTGCTCATTCCAGAGACAGGGACAGGGTCGATGGGGAGAGAAACAGAGGGAAGGATAAGCAGACTCCCGACTGAGCATGGAGCCCAGTGATGCATGGCCAGATCCCACAATGCTGAGATCATGACCTGATCTGAAACCAAGAGCCAAATGCTTTATCAACTGAGCCACCCAGTTGCCCCTGCACGATGACATTCTGTTTGTGCTCAAAACAATACTGAGAGCAGGCTTGTTTTTGTCTTAATTCACCATGTTCACACAAAGAACCTTGTCTGACTCCCTTTAAGGTAGTTTACGTTCCATAGGTAACCTCCAGCCAATCTGTAAGGGCCAGACCAGTGCCTCATAACCTCAAGGCACATACGTTAGACTCAGCTATTAGGGACTGCTTTTCTCCTTAGAGCTCTATCTTTCTATCAGCTTGAAACATAGTGTAACCATTTATGTGCATCAAAAATAATCAATATTGACAATTTCATATGGTTCAACCTACATTAACTTAGACCAAGAGGATGTTATACTTAGTCTGTATTAGCTTAAAATACACCATGTATGTCTTTGTTATATTACAAAATTTGAAGTATGAATGCTATTTTTAATAAAGAATCGATATAGGAATGGGGTTATATCAAGAACATGTTTTATATTCTACAGCCTAATATAGTCAAAAGAACACATTCAGGCTTTGGAAGACTGAATTCAAGTTCGGACCACAACATACTACTTACATAATGTCAGATAAATTGTATAATCTCTCTAAAAATCTATAAGATCACTTATAAAACATGCCTACCAAATACTAATCATTCAATAAAAATTAGTATTATTTCCTCCTCTCTAAATCTGCAACTTACAACAATCTCCATTATTTTTGTTCAAAGTTCACTATGTAATGATCATAAAGAACTCCTCCTAAATAATACGTTTAAAAATATTTTTGTGGGTTGCCTGGGTGGCTCAGTGAGTTAAGCCTCTTCCTTCAGCTCAGGTCATGATCTCAGGGTCCTAGGATCAAGCCCCGTATCAGGCTCTCTGCTCAGCGGGAAGCCTGCTTCCTCCCAACCCTGTCTGCCTCTCTGCCTACTTGTGATCTCTCTCTCTGTCAAATAAATAAATAAAATCTTTTTAAAAATTAAAAAAATAAAAATATTTTTGTAATGTTTTCTACAAATGCATGATATCTGGTGTCACATAAAACTTACCTCATCATTTTATGTCTCTTCAGGACCTAGTTATCAAGAATTTCACTTTCAGAAAGAAACGCAGTGGTGGGTGCAATAACTATTTCAAATTCCTGACCCAATTAGTTCCTTTATTCTTTATTATCTCCAAGCCTTTTCTTATCTTTATTACAAATACTTTCTATATATGTTTCTTCTTTTATAAAGCCACATCAGATTGTATTTGAAGAATAGAGAAGTATGATTTTTTTAAAAAAATTATCATGTAAATCATCCTTCTAAATGTTCATGAAATTCAAGAAGTTAAACAAAATGATTAACTACTAATCATGTAATGTTTATTGTGTTTAATATATGACCTGAATTAACATTTAATCCTATTTTATAATATACCATAGTATTTTTGTACACGTTTTATACATTTATAGGATTTGAAACATGTGATGATAATTTCTGATTAGTCAAAATTTGAGGGGAATTCATGGAAGAAGTGTTAGTTGGGCAAACTCCAGGTACCATTGCTGTAGTTGGTCTTGAGGCCAATCTAATAGTCATTAAGTCTTTCTTACCCCACCCATTAAAGACTCCCTTCCCTTCAGCTAGAACTTCTATTGATGTATGTGGATAGCTGGTGGGATGACATCAACTGTTCGTCTCATCCTGATCACGTGGCTGTTCAGTGTCTCATCCACAAAGGATTCTCTCTGGAGCAATAAAAAAAAAAAAAGACATTTTGTTCATCTCCACAGGTCTACTTAGATAGCACTTCTCCAGACTTCCTTGCCTCACCTTCGTTGAAGCCCACGTAAATGTCTTTACCTCGGGCCACTTTCCTCTTTCTACAGAACAGATGACTGGCTACCCTGTTTGCCGCATGATGTGTTGACAAGAATTCTACTCGTAATTCTCTCCCAGCCTCTCAAACAGGGTTGTAGTGTAATATCTAGAATACTAGCCACTTCTTGCTCATCTGCTCCAATTAATATGTCATCAGTGGTACCAATGTGTTGTTCTGTAGAATCTTGAAATATAGTTCAAGTCCCCTTGGATAAGACCATGAATAAGTTCTATGAATATAAACTGCTTCTGATAAATTCTTGATGGGTATTACACACACACACACACACACACACACACACACAGTCACTCATTCACTTGATTGTTACTCACATACCACAGACCATGGTTAACTAGATTACTATGTTAATCTACTCTAGTAAAGATACTGTCTTTGGCTCACCATTTTGGCTGAGAGGTTTAGGGCAGTTTCAGGGACTTTCATGTGGGCTTTTCTACCATAATAACTTTTACTTCATTGTAATGTCTCTTATTGCTAAGTCAAGCAGTGAGTATGAGAATTTTGCCAAGTGTTAAGTGAGTCTGTTGCAACGATATATTTGGAAAATTGGAAAAGACTGCCAAATTTCCCACTGTGAACTATATCTGAATAAGAACTCTCTTTGTTACTTTATTCACATGTGGCCCTACTCTAACAGGGATTTACACTGCCATTTTGAATTGCCAGGTATTGGAAACAACTTGGACCCAGAATCTAACAACCCTTGAAAAAACGAGTATCTATCCTATCCCTAGTATATGGTTACCTGAGAAAATAGCTGTAATCTCTGGGTTGGTGAATTGACTCTGAAATTAACTGGAAATATTTGCTTTCTTTTTTAATTGCATGTAATAATGGTGTTTTTTATAACTGATGGCCTTTCAATTCAATCAAATGTGGTCTTTTTTATGCATCAGTATCTGAGTTACTACCTCATAGGGTCATTCTGAGGATTAGAAGAGTGAATATATAAAGCAAGAATTGAGTCAATACATTGAAGGCATTTAGTAAGGCTTTATTATCATTATTCTACAATTATACTTACAGAAAACTTAGCTTAAAAATAAGGATGTATGCATATGCATATTTGTACGATAGTGATTTGTATGATAGATTAAAAAAAAGAATAATGCACGATAAGGATTGATTGAACAAATGATGGTATTAAATATGTTAATCATATTTGTTTCTAATACATATGTTCATTTATTCAAATGCGTTCACAGTAGATGGTTATGTAAAAAAAGTTACAAACTACATCTATAATATAAAATCATTTGTAAACAAATAGCATAGTTATATTCATGTACTTATACTTAGAAAAATAATTGGACGATTAGAGAGATTTCTTTTTTTTTTAAGATTTTATTTATTTATTTGTCAGAGAGATAGAGGAAGAGCAAACATAAGCAGGGGGAGCAGCAGAGGCAGAGGGAGAAGCAGACTCAATGTGGGACTTGATCCCAGGACCCTGAGATCATGACCTGAGCCAAAAGCCAAAGCTTAACTGACTGAGCCACCCAGGTTTCCCTAGAGAGATAGATTTCTAATTAGTCAATGAAGTGTGACTTTTTAATTTTTTTTCTTATATGTACTTTTAAAATTTTCTCCCATGCACCTATATTACTATATCTAATTTTAAAATGGTAATTTAAATGTATACTTTTTAAAACTTATTTGGTATGTGGCAAGAAATAGCTTTGACTATTTGGGAAAAAAATAAAGAATTTTAGCCCCAGAAAACAATAGAGACTTTATGCTTAGGTATTCTTAGCATATCCCATATCCCTATGTCCCCACAGTGCCTGACATGTTACAAGTGCCTAATTAATGTTTGTTGGAGAATGAAAGAGTAGTCATGAATGAAATATAATCAAACTTTAGGTAAAGCATTAACAGAAAATTTTAAAAGCAACGAGAGAATAATGAAAGAATTGTAAGAGAGAATAAATGTCTAATATACTTACAAAGACATTGACGTTAAAAAAAAAACTGGTAACTGGGGCGCCTGGGTGGCTCAGTGGGTTAAGCCTCTGCCTTCGGCCCAGGTCATGATCCCAGGGTCCTGGGATCGAGCCCCACATCGGGCTCTCTCCTTGGTGGGGAGGGAGCCTGCTTCTCCCTCTCTCTCTGCCTGCCTCTCTGCCTACTTGTGACCTCTCTGTCTCTCTCTGTCAAATAAACAAATAAAATCTTTAAAAAAAAAAAAAAAAAAAACTGGTAACTATAGAATTCTTATTTTAATATCTATGTGGTACTAACTCCTTAGCAGTCAAATATGGCTCACTATTTACTTACACATTTTGGTCGTAAGCACGTAGGCTCTTTGGTTATGACATTGTGAACAATGCTGATGTAAGAAGAATTAATATGAACACACCAAATTCAAACATCATTCAGTTGCTGCCTCACTATTGTTAACCTTACTTCATTCCTAGAACTAAGATTAATTTTGTTGATCATTGAAATGATTATCTGATTTTATTTTAAAAGATTCTTGCTAAATGCTTCACTACCGATATTTGTCAAGTTTTCCTAGGTAGCAATTAACCTATTTAGTATCAGAGAAGTTAAAACAACAACAACAACAAAAAACAGTAAAGGAAAACATGGGATGAGAAGAGGTTGTTGAGAAAATGTTGCCTTTTAAAAATTTCTGATGCTGTGTGAAATCCTACATGAAAGGATTCAGTAGATCAGTTGTGTTTATAAAGTTATTTATCAGGATAAAAGGAAAGAGCCATTATATCTTTCCTCAAAACTTTTTTTTTTTTTTTACATATCTTATATTTTATATATTTTTGTGGGTAAGGGATTGAAAGTATGGTCAGCAAAATAAAGATGGGGGCACAGATGAGTTAACAAACAGGCTTCGGAGAGGAATCTATTTATCAGTCATTTGTTTTGTTTTGTTTTGTTTTTTGTGGTTGTTGTTTTCATTTACCAAATACTCATTGATCCTGACTGTGTACCAAGCAAGATGTTAGATATACAAGATGGCTAAGATGGATGTTGTCCCTACCTCAGCGGAGATTATATTTCAGGGGAGCACTAAGGCACTAAACAAGTAAACAAATAAATAAACAACACAATTACAGACAAGTTGAGTACCATGAAGCATATAAACAGCCTGCTTTCAGAAATAATAGTTGGGGCTGAGGTAAGCTTTGAATAAAAGGGAGAAGAGTTTAGGAAGCCTTTCTGAAGAATTCATATTAAAACTGAAACTTGAAAAATGGGCCAAACATTGGGAAGGGCCTGGACTGTCCTTGAAATTGACACAGAGCTAGCGTATCGAGAGCAGGAACCAAAAAAAAAAAAAAAAGGGGTCTGATAGCTACAAGTGGTGGGGCCAGTCTCCGGCTCTGTAAAGAAAGTGTAGTATATTTTGAAGATCACCTTTTGAATATAACAGAGGTTGCACTACATAAAGTAAGCCCATGTTTCCACAGTTGCACCTTGCTTTATTTAAAATATGCCCTCTCTTGGGTGCCTAGGTGGATCAGTCAGTCGTTAAGTGTCTGCCTTCGGCTCAGGTCATGATCCCAGGTTCCCGGAATCAATTTCTGCATTGAGCTGAAGGCTCAGCGGGAAGCCTGCTTCTCCCTCTCCTCTTACACTGCCCCTGCTTCTGTTCCCTCTCTTGCCATCTCTCTGTCGTCAAATAAATAAATAAAATCTTTTAAAAATAAAATAAAATAAAACGTGCCTTCTCAGGGGCACCTGGGTGGCTCAAAGGGTTAAGCTATTGCCTTCAGCTCAGGTCATGATCTCAGGGTCCTGGGATGGAACCCCGCATCAGGCTCTCTGCTCAGCAGGGAACCTGCTTCTCTCTCTTCTGTTCCCTCTGTGTTCTCCCTCCCTCTCTCTTAAATAAATAAATAAAATATTTTAAAATAAATAAATAAATAAATAATAAAAATAAAATATGCTTCTCAGATCTCCAAAATAAATAAAATGAAAAAAAAGTAAGATGCAAGACTACATGTCACCATCCATGTTTGCATGCATAGAACCTCCAGGAATGCTATATGAAAAAATGAGGATGATGGTGGCCCAAAGGAGGGTAACTGGGTGGCTGTGGCACGGCTGGAAGCACATCTGCTGGTCATGCTATCATCATATCAATTTTGTCATGTACTTGTATCACACTTAACAAAAAATTAATTTTTAAGTTTCAAATATTAATTGCGTTTTAATATTTCATTATAAAGATTCAATCCTAACTTGCCTAGTTTTGTTTTGATTTCCCATTGGTCTCTGAAAATAAAGTCTGTTAAGAGAAGCTTTCAGAGAAACACAACAGAGATACAATCTCCCCTTTAAAAAGCATACTATTCTATTAAAGATCCCTTGAAATTATCAGAGTAATTTTACTACCTTGAAAAAGATTTTTTACTCATAAGCTTCTGAACATACCAGTTATATAGTATAATCAGAAAAATCATGAAGTCTTTAGCTGTCTCACCTATAAAATGAGCGGGTAGAGCTAGATGATTTACAGGTCCACTGTGGTTCTAAATTGCTATGATATTTACAATGCTTCCATTCATTCACCAAATATTTAATGATTCCTAATATGAACCAACACTATACTAGGCATAAGGAATTCAAAGAGTGTTCTATGATAAAGAATTGTTGTATCTGCTCAGTACGTTTCTCCATTCCTTGAGTAGTTGTAGTATTTCGAGCGGGCAAAGATTGATAGCCATTCTCCCAGCCTATAGACCAATGTTATTGGAAGCAATGTAGATAGTCAAATTCTGGGTCTTGTGCCGCCCCTTTACCTTTCCCCTTCTCTCTCACAGACTGGAATATAGATGTCGTGGCAGAAGTTAGAGCAACTACCTTAGATGACAGGATGGAGAGATTTGGAAGATAAGAGGTAAAGACAAAAGGAGCATTTGTCCTAACATCATGGAGTTGCCATTCTACTGTGAACTGCTTATGATCAGATGGCTATGAACAAACCTATCTTCTTTAAGCCACCTTATTTTTGTTCATTTGTTTTTTAGTGATAGCAACTTAATTGTATCTTAATATCAGGTTCTTACAATAGAGGAAGTCACAATCAAAAAGAGAGAGAAACATGTTAGCAAACAATTGCAACATTAATCATTAATCAGCAAGAACTTTAAAAATAGTATAAAGTGGGTCATCTGGGTGGCACAGTGCTTGTGGCAAGCACTCTTGATGAGACTCTTGGTTTCAGCTCAGGTGATCTCAGGGTAATGATCTCAGGGTCATGAGATGAAGTCCTGCATTGGGCTCCATGCTCAGCATGCAGTCTGTTTGAGACTCTTCCTTGCCCTCCCCACACAGTACTCTCCATTTCTCGCTCTCTCTAAAATAAATGAATGACTTCTCAAAAAAAAAAAAAAATAGTATAAAGTGAGTATTCCAGGGAAAAAGGATGAACTTACTCTGCTTAAGGAAATCAAGAAAATGTTCATAGGAAAAAAGAGACACTTGGCTAGGTCTTCAAGGATAAATAATATTTTTCTAGATATAAAAAAAGATACAGATATCCCTGGAATGTTAAATTCCCAAGTCATGACAAGACATGACGTATATGGAAAATATTGAAAAGTTCATTGTGACTGACATTTGAGGTATAAAGGGGGAGAATGGCAACATATGTCAGGTAAGCTGAGTGAGATTTCGAAAGCAAGTAAGTTTGGTCTTGTTCCTTTAGGTCATGGGGACTCAGCAAGATTCATCAACAGGAGAGTGTTACCATCAGATTTGTGTCTTATGAAGTTAACTCTGATAGCAGTTTGAAAGGTAGATGGATGGGAGCAGGAAGACATGCAAAAGCAAGACCAATTTTAACTTCATTTATGGTACGTAACTTGAATAAGAATACATAAACATTTTTCATATGGGCAAATAATTATTAAGAATTTACAAGATAATATTAACCACCCTTCTTGCTTTTTCCATATTTACAGATTAATTAGTGAAACCTTATGAAATACAGCAAAATTATTGTTAACCTTATGAAATACAGTAAAATTATTGTTAACAGAAGTAATAAATATGAATGAAAACTTAATTTATGTGTATATTTATACACATACTCATATGTGTGCAGAGAGAGAAACAGAGACATAGGGAAAGAGGGACTAGTAGGCAGATGTAATGAAAGCTTCGCATGTGTGTTTATATATGGATATCATTAAGAAGAGAATTTCCAGAAGAAATTTACATATGTTCTGGTCTGTGTGTAGGTAGAAGGCAGAACCAACCTAATAATTGATCTATCCTGTCAGATAAGCATTCCAAGAGAAGACCAATTACACTAAGACCAAATTATACTTTTCAATTACACAGGTGAATCAATCCAACTCAACGTGTCAAAGCATAAAAAAATGTTTTAGAAAAGACGGGCAACATACTAAATTTCCCTACCTATTACCTAGAAGTAAGTACTACTCGGAAGAGTAAAATGTCATTCTGTCAATATCCATGAGCTTATGAAGGTTTCCCAGCCCCATCCATCAAGGTGCCTTCCACTTCACTATCAAACACTTCCCCAAAATATATTACCTTGTGAATTATCTTTGGAATGCTTTGAATTCAAGAATAAGGCAATAGTGAAATAACAACATTCAGAGTCCCATCCATGTTCCCAGTACATAAAATCTCATCTTTCTCTTCCCACATCTTTTGTTTCATTTTTAAATCATGCCTTCCTGAATTAGATTGTGAGATGAATAGGCTGTGACTAATGCTTTGAACTATGTCATACGCAAGCAAGTAGGATAAAAAGGAAAAAGAAAAAAGAGAAAGAGAGAGAGAAAGAAAGAAAGAAACTTGTCTACATGGTCATGACACTGTGACTCAAAATTTGAGGGATATGGGGTGAGATGAAGGAGGAGAACTTATTTGGGGCAGACCATGCAGAGATTTTAGACCAGCTTAAGGTTTGGTATCATTATCCCGGTAATAATGGGATGTCAGCAGAGGGTCTTAAGCACAAGAGTATTATAATCAGATTTGCATTTCTTAAGAGATCTCCCTGGCTCCAGTTAGGAAAATGAGTTGCATGACAATAAGGAGGAGGAAGGACAGATAAGAAGCTACAACTCTAACTTAGTAGAAACAAACAAACAAACAAACAAAATCAGTTTCAGTTAGGCTGTGGTGAAATCAGAGACACGGGCATATCCTAGAGATATCTAGAAAGTACTGACAGGACTTTGTGAGAAATTAGCTAGGGGAACAGAAATAAAGAGAAGTGGAGGATAATAATAGTATCTTACAATAGTATGGCTATTTGCTATGCACAGAACTTTTTATGTTTATTTCACTCAATTCTGATACTGTGGAAGGAGTGACAATTGTTATCACTCTCAGTTTTATAGAAGAATAAAAGAGACTGAAGAAGCTAATAGACCTAACCAGGGTCTTAAGCAGTTAGTAGTATTTGGAGCTTGTACTTGAACTCAGGAATTCTTTCTTCAAGTTCAGGACACTTTCTATTGAAAACCCACCAATCTGCCCTTTTCTGAGAAGCTAGTCCCTGAGAAGGTTTTTGGATCACAACTGGTTGTTAATTTATCTACTCACCTCTCAATTCTAATCTCTCTGGGCAATGAGCCCAATCTATTTGGCAGAAATTTCAAAGCAAAGAAATGCAAGGCCACAAACCATCTAGCATTCAAAAATGAGAGGAAAACAAAACAAAAAGAAAAAGAAAGAAAACTCTTTTGCACCATAATTAACTCTAGAAGGAAATATAATTGGACATGGTTAAATGGTTCTTAAATCTTTATGTCACCAGAGTGGTGGAATGATAACAATAGAAATTAATCCCACTCTAAGACACTGAGCTCCAAGTCCAGTAATCCAAAGCGTTAGTCCCAGGCAGACGTGCCAATGAGTTTCTTATGTGGTAAATAATGCTCAACATTATAAGCCTTTCTAATACTAACTCAATTATAAATAAGCATTTTTGGAACAATAAATGATGTGGGAGCAAACTGATGCCTTTGGTGCCAGTTCCATGGAATTTAGCTGGAAGGGTGTCTACCTTTATAACTGGTACATAGTTAAAATGGTTCTATATTGTCTTATATAGAATAATAGGGATTTTAAAAATTTGCATTTATGATTAGGCAGAGAAAGAGGGAGTTACCTGAAATAACTTCAGTAATTCTGGAAATTCCCCCATCTAATAAACATGTAATCTTGCCTAAAAAGTAAAATATGACCAGAGCAGTGGAAGTTACGAGTAAATTCCTCCCCAATTTGATCGACCTCCCACCAAACAGAGATAGATATCTTTATTTTGAATTTTTTGTTTGTCATTCTCTTGCCTTCCTTTTACTCACTACCACAAAGATATGTATTCCTAAGCAACATGTTATTTTATTTTTTTTCTGAATTTTGTTTTTGAAATTCTATCATAGTATAATTTTCTTGCTAACTTCAAAATTCTAGTTTAAAAATACTTTATTTTAAAATATAAATCATTGGCTGACTTTATTATTGGTTACATAATACTTGAAAAATAACTAAAAACAAACCCTAACACAACTGTGTCCTGTGTGACATTGGTCTTAAAAATCTACCAACCAAAAGGAATAAGACAACCAAAAGATTATGAAAATACTTAAGCCGCAGTTCTCATCCAGTCAGAGAGAAATTTACCCACCTTGGCCCCATCTAGTAGACCATAGCCATCATCACACACCATTACTGAGGCTGGTGGGTGGATGAGGGACTTGACTTGGTTTTCATTAAGATATTGGAGGGGTGCCTGGGTGGCTCTGTTGGTTAAGCAACTGCCTTTGGCTCAGGTCATGATCCCAGAGTCCCAGGTTGGCCCCCATCTGTCTTCCCACTTAGCAGGCATTCTGCTTCTCCCTCTGACCCTCCCCCGTCTTGTGCTCTCTCTCCCTCTCTCAAATAAATAAATAAGTTAAATCTTAAAAAGAAAAAGAAAAAAATTGGAAATGGTCTTAAAAGGAAACTAACTTTGGGACACCTTGGTGGCTCGGTTGGTTGTGCATCTGACTCTTGGTTTCAGCATAGGTCATGATCTCAGGATCCTTAGATTAAGAACCACAAAGGCCCCATGCTCAGCAGGGCGTTTGCTGGATATTCTCTCCCAATTCTTCTCCCTCTGTTCCTCCCTCCACTCTCCCCATCCCTCCCTCCCTCTCTCTCTCTCAGATAAATAAATCTTAAAGGAGGGAGGGAGGGAAGGAAAAACTAGACTTTGAAAGCCCAAGTAGGAAGTGGAAGAAGAAACACAAGTTGCCTGCCTTTTAGAGGACCACTGGGAGCTATCCCTGGTGCTGCCCCATAATCAATCTCTCTATCATTGACTTTGGGCTGTTTGGGCCCAGGAGAATTTCACTACGGAGTTGAGATAGATTGAGCCTCAACTGGTTGCATTGCTGGATATAACCAAACCCCTAATTTCAGTTCTGCAAATGACTGTGTTGTACACCTCTCCTCCTGTCCCATTTGTACCACGTCCCTCTTTAAGCACCACCATCACCACGACCAAAAACACAACAGTATCTTAAAGGCCTACTGTCTCCAGGCACTTGTTAGTTATTTATATTGATGTCTTTCTCCTTACCTGCAAAAATAGAAAAAAAAAACAAAAAACAAAAAAAAACAAAGACCTGTGCAATAGTATTCATTTTATAGATGAAGCAAAAGCTTAAGAACACCTTAATTCAGGAACATCTGGGTGGCTCAGTCAATTGAGCAGCCAACTCTTGATTTGGGCTCAGGTTGTGATATCAGGGTTGTGAGAACAAGCCCCACATGGGACTCCCTGTTCAGTGGGAGTTCTCCGTTTGCCCTTCCTGTTTATGCTTGCTCTCTCTCTCAAATAAATAAATAAATAAATAAATCTTTTTTAAAAAACACATGCATCTAATAAGAAGCAAGGCTTCACAATATGTTTGCCTGACTTCAGAGATATAACTGACTTCCTACCTTTTTCCCCAATTAACTGCTTGAACTGAACTTTCTAGAACCTCTAAAACTCCTACCCTTTCTTCAGACAAAACTACCTTGGGTTCAATCATATTATAATATCATTTAAAAGTACAGGCATACCTCAGAGATATTGCAGGTCTCATTCCAAACCACCACAACAAAGCAAATATTATAATAAAGTGAGTGACATAAACTTTTTGGCTTCCCAGTGCATATAAAATTTATAAAATGCAATATACTATAGTCTATTAAGTGTATAATAGCATTAGGTCTAAAAAAATTCATATCTTAACTAAAAAATACTTTAACTAAAAAAAACTTAAAAATACATTATTGCCAAAAAATGCTAACCATCATCTGAGTTTTCAGGGAGTTGTCAATCCTCTCAACCCCGGCTGTTGCTTTAGTAATGATGTTTATGTAATGTTCTAATTCCTATGTTGTCATTTCAACAATCATCACAGTGTCTTCACCTCATCTTTACCAGGAGCAGAGTCCACCTCAAGAAACAACTCTCTCTTCTCATGAAATGAAACAACTCCTTATCTGTTCAAGTTTTATCATGGAATTGTAGAAAGTCAGACACATCTTCAGGCTCCACTTCTTGTTCTTGCTGTTCCCACCACATCTGCAGTGACTTCCTATGCTGAAGTCTTGAACCCCTCAAAGTCATCCATGAGGGTTAGAATCAACTTCTTCCACACTCCTGTTAATGTTGATATCTTGTCCTCTCCCCCATAAAAGCACAGATGCTCTTCATGTCATCTAGAATAGTAAATCATTTCCAGAAGGTTTTCAGTTTACCTTGTTCAGATCCATCAGAGGAATTACTATGTATGGCAGCTACAGCCTTACAAAATGCATTTCTCATAAAATAAGATCTGAAAGTTAGACTTATTCCTTAGTCCATGGGCTGCAGAATAGATGTTGTATTAGCTGACATGAAAACAGCATTAACCTTGCTGTGCATCTCCATCAGGGCACTTGAGTGATCAGGTCCATTGTCAATGAACAGTCATATTTTGAAAGATATCTTTTTTCTGAGCAGTAGGTCTCAACAGTGGCCTAAGAAGAGTTTAATAAACCATGTTGTAAACAGTTGTGCTATCATCCAGGCTTTGTTGTTCCATTTTTGGAGCACAGGCAGATTAGATTTAACATAATTCTGAAGGGCCCTGAGATTTTTGGAATGGTAAGTGAGCACTGATTTCAACTGAAAGTCACCAACTGCATTAGCTCCTGACAAGAGAGTCAGCTGTCCTTTGAAGCTTTGAAACCAGACACTAACTTCTCTTCTCTAGCTATGACAGTCCTAGATAACATCTTCTTCCAGTGGAAAACTGAGCCATCTACACTGAAAGTCTATTGTTTAGTGTAGCCACTTTCAATCATTACTTAGCTGGATCTTCTGGATAACTTGCTGCTTCACCTTGCACTTTGATATTTGCTGATGGCTTCTTCCACAAACCTCCTAAACCAGCCTCTGCTAGCTTCATGCTTTTCTTCTGCAGCTTCCTCACTCCCCTCAGCCTTCACAGAATTGAAAAAAGTCAGAATTAGGTTTGGGACTATTGTGGCTGATTTAATCTTTTAACCAGACCATTCAGACTTTGTCCATATCATCAATAAGGCTGTTTCACATTCTTATTATCATTCATGTGTTCACCAGAGTAACACTTTTAATTTCTTTCAAGAATGTTTCCTTTGCATTCACAACTTGGCTCACCATTTGGCACATGAAGACTAACTTTTGGTCTCTCAACTTTTGACATGCTTTCCTTACTAGCTTAATCATTTCTAGCTTTGATTTAAGGTGAAAGACATGGAACACTTCCTTTCACTTGAACACTTAAAGGCCATTGTAGGGTCATTAATTGGCTTAATTTCAATATTTTTGTGTTTCAGGGAATAGAGAGGCCAGAAGAGAAGGAGAGAGATGGGAAATGACTGGTTGAGGAAGCAGTTCATGGTGTCCCAAAACAATTATAATAGCAACATCAGAGATGATGGATCACAGATCATCACAAAAAAATTAATAACAGTGAAGACTTTTGAAAGATTGTAAGAATTACCAAAATACATGATTCAGAGACACAAAAGTGAGCAGATGTTATTGGGAAAATGGGACCAACAGACCTGTTAGATGTAGGGTGGCCACAATCTTCAATTTGTAAAATATAGAGGATCTATGAAGTACAATAAAATGATATATACCTAGAACTTTCTTGGAAAAACAGTTAAGACATATTGAGCATTTTGTATTTTCTAGACACTGTTCTAAGCATTTGCATGTAATCCTCACAACAACCTTATGAAATAGGATCTTATACTTTCCTGTCTTTTACAGATCAGAAAACCAATGCACAGAGAGGGCTGTCTGATGGCAGGATTTCAATCCAGGCATTTGACTCCAGAAGCCATATTCTTCAGTGATGTGCTACAAGGCCTTTCTATTTTTTTCTTTTTTTTTTTTTTTAAAGGTTTACTTATTTATTTATTTGACAGACAGAGATCACAAGCAGGCAGAGAAGCAGGAAGAGAGAGGGGAGTGAGCAGACTCCCTGCCGAACAGAGAGCCTGATGTGGGGCTCGATCCCAGGACCCGGGATCATGACCTGAGCTGAAGGCAGAGGCTTTAACCCACTGAGCCACCCAGGTGCTTACAAGGCCTTTCTTTATCTGTAAAGATTATCTTTGGTTAACTGTGTTTCATACATAATCCTTCTTAAGTACTTCTAATTTTATTTTTTAAAAGTAAGAGTCTCATTATTAATATGATACTGCTTTATAAATTCACTTCGGAAGTAAAATGGTATGATCAATTTTCCTAATAGCCTTTTAAACTAAAAAATTTATTATTAAGTAAAATACTTTAATGTTATAAATTAACAAAGGCAAAATAGTAAAACATCCAACATCTGGTTATTCAAAGGAAACTGAAATATCTTAAGAATCAGATTTGAATGCACATTGAAAAATAGAAATGGCCAATAACATCATATTTGAAGATATTTTACATATCTTTTCTAATAGTTTCCCTTTTTACTTTAAAATTTTTATAATCCTTTTAATGACTTTGAAATGAATTAGGAAATGTCAGGCTTTTCAAAATCGATTCAAACAGAATGTCAAACCAGTAGGTTTCGTTCAGGGCAATGGGGGCTCCTTTGGTTGTTTGCTCTATCTCCCTCACTTCTTCCAGTCCTCAATCACTGCCATTTCTGGTCGAAGCCTTTACAACACAGCTGAAAAGGATGCCCTCCTTAGAGACAGAAATGCATTCCCTCCATGATGAACGTGGAGTGCCCTCAGGTTGTGGCAAGGGAGGAACTTAGCACTTGAACCTCGATAATGCTCCTTTTCCTTTTCTTAATCAAAGGGCACCGTTCATGCTCCATACTGCCTGCAGCACAATTTATTTAAAACAATATGGCATATTTGAGAAGGTAAACAATAATAGTAATGGTAATATAGGAATAACAATGTGCTAGTAAATAATATAGAAAACCACATGATCCCAGTACCTTCATGAAGTGGGACTTCAATATACATATTTCTTTTACAGCTTTATGCATGAATTCCTTTCTATGGTTTGCACTTCACTGCTCTGTTGTGTCACTCTCCCAATAAACCTATACATCATAGAGAGTGAAATATGTTCACAGTCTCTTTACTTGACGAAAAAAGGAGCTGTGTGGTTTAAAAGAATGAGCCCTGAACCAGAAGTCCAAAGATTAGATCTCGAGTCCCAGCCCTACCACATCCCAGATTCTGGATGTTCAGCGCGTTGCATATACTCTCTGGAATTCAGTTTGCACACCAACGGGACATCTCTGTCCACATCCTCAGAGTCCTTGTGGTAACTAATTGAGCTAATTCATAAAAAAAAATTCTGAAAATTGCCATATATAAAAAATATGCATTTTTTTGCAATAGGAGGCTTAGAATGCTCTAAATAAATGTACAATTTTACTTTTTTTAGTACAGATTTTTATTTTTCATAAATTAACTTACTCGTAAATTAATTTATTGCTGGTATTTCTGTGCAGTTTTTGGCATTTAAAGCAATGCATATGTTAAAACTCTGAATGAAGACTCTTGGATTTCTTTAAACTTCTTATACTTTGGGAGAGATAAAGACTGAAAAGTATATCATTAAGTTTGAATCATCTCCTCATTTTCAATGAGTTAAAATTTCACTTTCAAATTCTGGTATTCCTTGTACCAAAAAAACTGCAAATTGAAAATGCAAAAACATGTTAACGGACATTGGTAGTTTTTAATCATATCGCAACTTGTGTTTGAGGATGCCAATAAACAATGAATCTTGGAACATTGAAAAAATAAAATAAAATTTTTAAAAAATCTGTCCTGTGTTACCAATAATTCTGTCTTTTAAATAATTTAGCCCTCATGCATTTTCTGGTAAGCTTTTAGACCCATGCTTATACAATTGCATTGATGTCGTTTGAGTCATAATACACTTTTGAAATGAGACATTTATTCTAATTTAAAATGCTGACTTTTCATGAGACTGGGACTTCTTTCTTCTAATAATTTTTTCTATAATTTGAACATGTACAAAAGCATACCAAGCCTATACAGAGTGTTCAGAATGTAAATACTGGCTAAGCATACACGATCCACGTGCTACGTGAAAGTTGTAAATTAAAGTACGGTGTGTTGCAGAAATCATCCTTCCATATCACAGTTTTCCTCCCTGAATGAGGCAAGAATCAGCCCGTAAATATATGTGGTCAACCTCAGATCTGCTTGACTGGGAGTTCACATGTATTTTTAACTGCCTTCAATTGTTAATGTATTCCTCAAATGAGATGCATCACCTTGAAGAATGACTTTTTGCCCTCTGGGAATAGGCCAAACAAGTATTTCATTCGCTATGATAATCAGTTCTACCTTCAGCAACATATAAACCCAAATTTAATAGGCACTGGTGATTAGGTTTTAAGTCAGAGAGTCATCACTGTCCACTGTGAAAAATAATAAGAAAAGATACAAATTATAACGAATTTGCCTTCAGGAGGCCTTGTTAGACATAATGGGACCATAACTATTTCAGGATATGGTGAATAAATGTTTTTCCTTCTCATTATAGACATTTTTGAGTCACCAATTTTCAGTGATAAGAAAGATTTCCTTTAACTTGTGCTAAAGATATCTGAGATCATTTGTTTTGTTCACTTAGTGTATAATAGTCTCGAATGAGAAAAGGACCACTTACCATAAAACACTTATTTAAATCTTTTTAAATGCCTAAAACCATACAGAGCAATTCAAAACGATAGATAAATTTAATCGTATCCAAACCTTCCACTGTCAAAATTATCCAAGGCTTTTCTCCAACGTAAACTTTGCATTGAAATCAAAAAGAATCGCACAGGACATTATGGAAAATAACAAATCAACCCTTAAATCAGCAGCTTAGGTTGTGGACAGTAAATGATACAGTGGTTCCACTTTCTTGGAACTGAGGAGCAGAAGAAAATGAAGAAAGATACTCCTGACAGGGCAAGGATGATGGGAGCAGGCTAGTATTATGAATGATATGTTAAGTGATTGGCTCAGATGGAATCATGGGATTGCTGCTGCCTTTTGCAGAAGCTGATTTTCATTCTTATTGTTCACCTCATAAGACTCCAGCATGTGGGAGGGGGAAGGGAGAGGAGAAGCTATGTGTACATGCATTCCTTCTCCATGTACATATTTAGAAATATTCTGAATATTTGCCTAGATATACAGAGTGGTCAGAATAAATACCTAATGCCAAAAATATATATCTTGTCAGCGAGGTTTATTAGTTTTAATATTCATGTATGCTTTCTGCATCCTTCCCTGTGAATCGAAGTGCCATATTCCTTTTTATTTGATAAAACCAAAGACATATATATTCCTAACTCTGAAATAAGTGAAATAATAATTCAGTACTTTATAATAATATATTGAAGATAATAACAGAGACGTGATATGGGCTGCTGTGATGTGCTTAGAGATGCATTCTATATATTTCTTTCTCCAAACCAGTAGACACTTCTTGATTCATTTGGTGAGCCTGGCGTGTGTGTGTTGATGGGGGGCGGTGCGTGTGCGCGCACGCGCACACACGCGCTTTGGCAGGGTGAAGGTAAGGGGGGAGGGGCTACAGATGGACCAGCAGTCAGAGAAAATGATTGTTACATGATGCAGTATATCAGAAACACATGCATAAAATTAAACACAATGCTGATGTCAAAGGGTTCATTTACTAAGATTTTCTTTAAACTAATTTCATTCCTACATAAATGTGATTAACTCAGAATGCCTTTAAATGCCAATTCTTTTGTGCACCACTGCTTAAATTTATAGCATGACTAATGTTATAAGTTTTGTTACTATGAATTTCTGGATCCAAAAATAAATCAATATAGCCAACAATTCACTTCACCTAGTTTTTGCATTTTTAAAAATCCAAATTGTGAATTAGCAGCCTGTCTGTATGAGGCTTATTTTTTCACCCAGAAAATATAATAGGCATCACCCGTCAAAAAAAAAAAAAAAAAAAAAAAAAAAAATCCAAGCGATTCAAGGTACAATATTGTAGACTTAGCAGTTGTTGTTTGCACACTTGACTAGATAGATATGGATAGCCATGCTAAATGGAGGGAGAAAAAATTTGGAAAGTGTGCCATAATTAATTCACTTACCAACTCTTAGACCACAAGCCATCCTCTTTTAAATAAACATGTTCGAAGTTGCCTTAGGAGAGATGTGAATACTTTTTGCAATCCACAAATAATGTGAACTCAAAAACTAATTTCTATACGGGGTGGACACAATTCTAGCTATAAAATTGCCTCTAAAATTTGGATAGAAGGAGAGTTCAGATGTAAGGAAGATAAGAAAACGAGCAATCAGCGGACAACTGTAATTACTATGCCTTCCAAATTGATGATAGAGTTATACACTTGTTAGTATCAGGAGATCCTACAGATTTCATTTTCTAAGGTAGGGCCCAGCAGGCACGTTCAGTGAAAGGGTGCCTGTGAATCCCCTGCACCACTCAGCTCACCCCCTGAGGGGAAACGCCACGTGCATTCAAATCAAACGTTTTCCTATCAAGTTCTCAACTAATGGCTTTCCTAGGAGACCCAAGCCTGTCAGTCACCTCCTTCCTATTTAGACATGTTAAAACAGAATTTGTTGTTTATTTGTATTTCACTGAAGTGAGTCTGTTTTCTCATATTGAATTTGTATCCAAACCCCAGGTTGTCAATACTGCTTAGCTAGGGCTTCTGTTTGTTTTGTTTTTCTCTGCATGTAATCCAGAAAAATGGTACCGTTCATGTCAGTTTCAACCTTTGTATAAATTTATAGGCAGTGTATTAACTAATTGTTTAAAGTCACTAATGCTAATGGCAGAGGCTAAAAAACACACCTCTTTCACTGAAAGCTGTTTTGTCAAATTCACAGCTCGTTAATGTACTAGAAACACAACCCAGCCTAAGTTCCCATATGGATGAATAGGAAAGCAAAAGCTATCTACCTTTAATCAGGAAAAACAGGGGCAACATTTTTAATTTAATTATTCTCTGTATGGCTTAAAGCATACCTGGTCTTCTTAAGAAAAAAAATCTAGTGACGTAATAGTCACATATTTGGCCAGACTGTCGTGGTTTTTTTTGGTAGAGAAAAAAAATTACGTGTGTGTATGTGTATTCCTGTGCTAACAAACTCTTAGTTTACTTGTGTTTAAGACTAAATGTAGGTATTAAGTATTTCATAAAAACGAGAACTGTTATGTTTGATATGCACTTCAAAAGCCTAAAAGGCCAAAGAAAGCTCTTCCTTAATTATTGAAGAAGTGTCTGTAAAGGAAACATGAGCAAATAGCATTCATGCTTTCATCCCAGTAACCTTTTATTGTCCTTTTCTTCAGATGGCCAAGTCAGTATATTTAATAAAGGCAGCAGCAACCATCAAAGAAGGCAGGGCTCTAATAAATGGTCCTGATTAAAGGCCCTGACAGGGTATGAACTTTGCATAAATTTTCTTATGGTGTCAGGCTAGGATACTGATTGAAAACTCATTAACATAATCACACATTTAGAGGAAATGCTGTAATGTATCAAAAACATTTCCCTTAGTGTAATAATTTTAAGGACATTAAAATGCAAATGATAATAAGGAGCTGCGTTTAGTGATGTTCTGAAAGCCTGATTATTCAAATATTTAGTATGAAGTATGGAGCTGCGTTAAGTAATACATCTACGTGAATTCAAAAATTTAATCTATGTATGGACTCCAGAGTCTTCTTCCATCTCACCAACTATTTCCCCAGTTCACAGACACACAAAACACAACAAGCAAATTCAGCTTACATGTCGTCTAAAATTTTTTAGATAACTAAAAAATTATCTTAAACCCTTACATTAAAAAGGAAAAAAAAATCCATATGAGCTGCCAGGATTGTGTTTCTCTGATGTTTAACAAAATACTGAAAAGCAGTTAGCATCCCTGTTTTGTACAACTGGGTTTGGAAAATATGCTGAAGTATTTTCAGCGTTCTCTGCTTTTATTAAAATATGTATAAAGCTTCAGCGCCAGTCGTAGGTCACAGCAGTGCTATCCCTTAATGCTAATTCTTAACAATAAAAGAAACACTGCCCTCCCCCCACACAAATAGCCATAATTATGTAAAGAATGACTGCTTCAGACTGATGACTTTCAATATGCTGAAGTCTAGCATACTGGTAGGAGAGGCCAGAAAGGTCAACAGTAATTCATAACTGCTATAAAATTGTGTAGCATCCCAGGGCTTCTACAGGATGCTGACATTATCATGCGTCTTCTGCTGGTTTGTATATGTAAATTTGTGATAGGAAGTGCACTGCTTTTACCGTATCCCATGCAGAGCATCAATCAGGCAGTGGAATACATCAGAGTATTTTCATTATGCTTCGTTATTTACTGCATCAGAAGAAATTACCCCAGCAAGCCAAGCAGCCTTCTCTGGGTAGCATGATATGACCAACCAGGTTTCAGCTCAGGAGTCTTGTAAACATTACAGGATTAATCTCGCAATCACAATCATCAATCTTTCCTAGTCCTGCCTGGGTGCAACTGTGGAGATTGGCAACCAGGCCATGTGGATTTAAATTTAACCCTGAGCATCAAAAAACTAGATGTCAGACCTAAGCTGCATATTGCAAAACACCTGTGTTTTTTTGATTTGGGTTGAAGACAATGGATGTGAGTGTGCAATGAAGTACTTTAAAAATCATATTTAATGTGTCACTTTCGTTTTTAGTGCGTGCCTCGGAAATTGAAAGTTGTTGTTGTTGTTGTTTTTAATGCTTTGTTTTTTGTGTTTTTAAAACATCAGCCCTAAGTGGGAAACGAGAGATCACATTTAGCCATATAAATAAACGTTCTGTGTAGTAATGCAGATACTGTAGGAGGCTCCGCAGGGCTGTGAAGTATGACCTTGGAGGGGGATTTGGGGACCTGCTCAAACTCCACTGGCACTGTGCCAGAAGAGGTTAAAGCCCTGGGGAGTAATAGAGTTAGCCCTATCCAAGAGAGCTTTAAAAGTGTCTTGCTGACTCATAAGACAACACCGGTATTGAGTGCTGAAACAACTGCTTGCTGAGGGCCTGCCAAAGGAAAAAGACCGTCTCCCCTTTTCTTCCCTCCGTACAGAAGGAGGGGGAGAAGAGATGGGTAAGACAGACGGGCTAAATGAACATTCTATCATTTTAAGTTTAGCAAGCGCATGGAACATAGCCTATTCTATTTAGATAATGCAAAAGATAATGTGCATTCATTTTTGAAAGTCAGGTGAAAACCATGATGATAATGATCATTTTTCCATAGTCAAGAAACAATAAATATATAATGAGCAGGTCACGTATAGACTGCCTGGCAGTTTAATTTGAACTGTGACCTTTTATTATTATTTTTTGTCCAAAGCACTTTTTGCTGAACACGTAACACAGAGTCAATCCTTTTTTTCCCTCCTTTCGCAATATCTCGCTGGCTCCCATCTTTGAATAAAAGATGGAACAAGCATAAAGATAGGCCTTTCCCTTTCTTCCAATAAAGATTTTCAAATCTAGCAGTTTATATTCATCCTATATATAAAAAGTAGATATTTCTTCTACATGCTTTAATCTCTGGTTGATTTAATCAGCACTATGGGTACTTGGCTAGAATTGTACGACTACAGTAAAAAAAAAAAAAATTGGATCATATATTGAGAATTCCATGAGAGGTATTCATCTCTACTCAAACATCATTTTAAATGACTTTCTTGATCATACGAAGTCTAGCTTTACAAAATACTGAAAAGAATTATGAATAAAATTGCATTTTCCAAGTAAATCACATGAAAATAAAAGAGAAATTCTTCTTCAGGAGAGTACAATGATTGGAATTTTCAGGATCCTTGCTTCTCTGTTTTCTTTGTTGTGTGGTTTTGTTTTATTTTTTGGTTTTGTAGCCATTGATGGTAGTGAGGCTTTTTGTTGTTAACACTGTTATGTTTTTTTGTTCTTGTATACCAACCTGAGCATGATTGGCCTTGAAGTATCTACTATCTTAATGCTGTGTTTATGTTTATGGGATTGTACCTCCTAAATTCTCCTTAAGGGTTGCCTTCTATATGTGGGATTCCTGGCAAAGTGCATTAGGAATCTTCTTTTTGTTTTTTGTTTTTAAAGATTTTATTTATTTGACAGACAGAGATCACAAATAGACAGAGAGGCAGGCAGAGAGAGAGGGGGAAGCAGGCTCCCTGCTGAGCAGAGAGCCCGATGTGGCACTTGATCCCAGGACCCTGGGATCATGACCTGAGCCGAAGGCAGAGGCTTTAACCCACTGAGCCACCCAGCTGCCCCAAAAGTGTGTTAGGAATCAAGTTTTTCACACAATGTGAAACAACACTCATGCTTCTGGCTCTTGTGATTTTACAATCAAATAGAGATTCTTCTCTTGTTCTTTAAGAGCATGATGTATTGTATAGAAAATTGTGATTTTGAGAAGTCCTTATACTACATCTATGACTAGCTGTCATTGATCAGAGCAGAAAGGCTGGAAGTAAAGTTGGTGATACACGCTTTACCATAGCATAAGTCTGAGCAACTTCCTGGGCTACATGCTTGGGTTTTTATAATTTTCTGCTGGATTTTATTCTCTGAAATTTTGAACCAACAAATAACTACTAGCTATCCTTGATGCAGATGCTGGGGCAGTGGAAAGGTTATACCATGTTCAATGGATTGGTTGGTAAAAGGTAATCCCACCCCCTAAGATAGGAAGGCAGGGAGGTGCTTACCTTTCTTAGCGCAAGCAAGCAACCGGGCAAACCTTGGACTTTAGGAAACATGGATTTGACTCTCAGCTCTACCGCTCCTCATGTGCTTAAATAAATCATTTGACTCCATTACTTCAGTTTTTACTTTCTAAAGTTCCTTTACTCAGCAAAAATCCAGTGGACTCCTATGCACTCTAGTAGGTACTATACAAGGAGTTGAGGGAACAAAGTCAAAAATACATGATCCTAGTCTTCAGATAAAGAGAGCAGCTCATTTGCGTGCCAGACTCTTTGTAAATGCTTTACACACTTTAGCACGTTTAATCCTGGCAACGTTTATCCTGAGTATAGAGGATGATACTTAACCCTAGACAGGTTAAATAAACTAGTGCCAGAGGCAAGACCTGAACACACATCTCCGCATGACACTGGACCTCCTGCTCTCGATTTTGCGGGGCATCTTGAAGAACTTCAGCATTTTACAAAATTTTCATAAGGATCAAATGAGAAAATTATGTGACGGCACACTGGAATTACTATAGCAGTGCCTTTTATCATTCCCGTTAGCATGCAAATAACAGAGCTTTTTCCTTACATTGCTTTCAGCCTTAATAACCCCCACTCAGCTAACCTGGCCCATGCTGTGTAAATAGCACCCACAGACCAAAAAAAGGGGGAAAAATCCATCTGTAAAAACAGAAATACTATCAGGGATTCCCTATCGGTGTTTCCAAGCCAGTTATACATGACTCCTTAGTGAATATTAAACAAATACAAACCCAAGTAAGACATCTTTCTACATATGAAAATCTCTAGAAAGCACAAGTCCACTGTTTACATTAGACCTGGAACATCTTTAGTAATTCCTTAGGCATTTTAGGGTTATCCACCAATTGAGTGAGAATGATGATATTAATATAGCACCTGCAGACCTTATAAATGTAACATGCTTTTCACTCCACCAGAATCCCTAATTTAATATTGGTGTCATTTAACACAGAAGCTTTCTCTTCCATGCAATTTTTATCCCAGACCAGCGCTTTAAAACCAAAACATATAAGATCAAGGAGACGAAATGAAAACGAGTGAACAAAGCAACCCTCCATTTCTTACCCTTACCTACTTGACATCATTCCTACCATTTGCATTCTTTTTTACCTTTAACAGAATAATGTTATTTTATGAACAAAGCCATAAAGGAGGAATAAAAAATAATGATTATCTCCATTGTTAATACCACCTTACCAAAAATTGATGGTTCAAGTTAAAGTCTTGTCAAATTTGGGTGTCTCATTTTTCAATTTCTCACATATGTTAATAAATGGATTTACCTAAAACTTTTTATATGAGGAAGAACATCAAATGAAGGAATTTTTTATTTATATACTAACAAACAATGTAACTACTGAAAAGGAGTAAAATGAAGCCCACAGTTTTTTACTTGTTATTTGATATCCATTGCCACAAGATAAAATTTGATTATGGGGGTCTTGGCTAAATGAGCTCATTAAAGATTTAAAGGTGAATGATAGGTGAGCAATTCCGTTCTTGGCATACCTCTTTTCGAAATTAAAAGAAAGCAACATTATTTTTATTGAATGAAAAAAATGCTGATGCTTAAAAAAAAATTGAGAGTATTTTAACAGTTGCTAAAAGCATAAAGGAATATCCTACATTTTTTTATCTCATATTTGTTTACTTCCAAAAAATTATTTAGAGAATATACTATTCCAATTGTATCATTTATACTTCCATTTCTTCCAAATGTTACCCAATGACCAAAGTTTTGTACACAAACTTAATAGTTATATGCGTTATGGTCCTCGAGGAAGTTCTAACAAAATTTTCTATCATGGAAAAAGTTCACCACTAAGACTAAAACACATTTCAAACAATATTATAATAAATTGTATGCAAATATTAAATTAAATTTTGAATTTTTCTTAGCCAGTAAAGACATGTGAGATTAACCTTTATGTGTATCATGTTAAAAAATGTGTGAAAATAGCGTTTTCTATGACACAAATTGGAAATTTCTTCACTGACATACATGATATTTTAAAATGTGTTCCTTATTTCAGTTTAGTTTTAAGCTTCTTTATTTTTAGGAACAGTTATTGGAAAATTTGTACAGATTTTTACCCAAGTTCATTACAGCACCAAATATGTTTAGATACTTAGCATGTACCATTCATTAAAAAAAATGCTTAAATTTTGGATTTGTTTCTAGAAAATGGGATACTAAATAGCAATAAAATACTGTTATGTATTTTCTTGCAATGTGGAGTACTTTTGGCTAGTGTTCTCATTTTCAAACACCACACCGGTAAAGATATAATAGAAGTGAAGTAATGACAACATTTTCAAAGATTGTATCATTCTACTTTAGTGACAAACACATGCAGACTTACTTTCTCTAACAAACTTGCACAGACGTCATGTATAGGTTTATTAAGGACAAATTGGATTATGATTTGGGCTGATAATAATTAATGACATTTATAAATGAATCCATGGGAACTGCTCAATTCATTTGGGAACATGGGAGCTTCCGTCAAATTAGAGACCTTCCTGTGTAAGGAACAACAACAACAAAAAATGCAGTAACATCTTACAAGAACGACACTACCCATTCTCTAATAATGTGATGGTCAAATGAAAATGGCTAAGTACATGATTTCACAACTTATTTAGAATCATGTACATCCATTTCTGTGTAAATTGATTAAATTGATTACAACAGATACCTGCAAAACAAACAAACAAAAAATGGAATAAACCTGTAACAGCTTTGCAGTTTGTGTGGGTTGTAATTATCTCACAAAGACTGATATTTGATTTCAAATTTCAGGGTGACACTAAAATTAAGAATACACACGCACACACATTCACTACCTAATCCTGAAAATTAGGTACTAAATATGCATGTATTCGTTTAACATTGTGTCTTCTTAAGGAAAACTGAAATGTTAAGCGTGGTAAAAACCTATCAGGTAAAATTTATGAAAATTTACAGATTACCTAAAATGCTAGAAGTTAATTATAGTCCGCTTTCCCTGACATGTCAGCTTGATTAAATTTGGAGTTTGGAGATGAATTGGCCCAAATTCATTAGTGTTCCCTGGGTGCAGATGTTGGTCAAGGTCAAGCAAAGCACGTCGACTGTAATGTTAGAGAGGAGGGGGAAGGGAATCCAAAGAAGGTAGACTCTTAAAAGGTCTGGGGTTGCAGCAAGAAACTTTGATACTTTTTAACTTAATAAATCTTGACAGCCTAATCATGGCTAAGCCTTTGCAGTGTTATTGGTACAGATGGCAAAGCTAGACATATTTAAAGAGATCTCAGCAGCTAGTAGGAGAGAGTCCTGAATCCAAATGCAGTGTTGGGCTGTAGGAGAAAGAGAAAGAAAGGAGGATAAAAAGCTACACAGCATTTCCATCTCCTGACATCTCCAACAGCCTCAGATACAAAATATGATAAGGCTCCTGCTGAGCTAATAAGCCCAACAAATGTCTGTGTCCGTGAAGTAGATGAAGTGGGATCAAGCAGAGGGGGCTGCTGTATGAAAATAAGCCAGCGCCCAGGGTATAATGGCTCTAGAGAGAGCCGCAAGGTCAGGCTGATGACAGAGACACCGGTTAAGTAGAGACCCCATCAGTAAGGAAGGTTTGCCTGCTGGATCCGAGACATGACCATTAAAATAAAATGAACTACCTATTTAAAGGAGGGGAGAAAAGAAGAAAACAAGAACCCTCCAAAAGAATTTTATTTTTTATCACTTTTTTTCCCCCTCACATATGCCTGCTACATCCTTTTGTTTATTTACAGGCTACCTACCCAGAGCCCAAACTGGAAGATTGGGCTGGGAGAGGCGATTGAGATGGGACACCCACTTCAAAATGCTGTTAACTGTGTTGGTTCTGTATGGTGATTTTGGTGGGTTCACAACCTTTGCTGAGCATGATTTGTTTAATCAAATGCTGCGTTAGGGGATGAATGGAGCAATGACCACTCCCTCATGATCCGCAAGTTTTCCTAGGGAAAAAGATGGCCAGAGGAAATACAGAGTCTTCCTCTCAGCTTTTCCCTTTCTCTGTTTGCTTTTAAATAGGGCATGACTTACATATTCTTATTGTAGAGCAATATATTTTTCGGTAAAAGAAAGAGTTGATTTCAGTTGAAATGCTATGATTCAGAACAGCAGACCTGAAGCAGGTACCATAAAAAGCAGCCAATGTGTTTGGCTTCCGACAGCACACACAGGCAAGACTGTTCCAGGTTTAGCGCTGAAAATCCTGTGTCCCACAAGCCCTCCTGGGGATTGCTGTACTGCAGTGGCTGGGCCAGTAGTTCCTGTATTAACGGTGGCTGGGCCAGTAGTTCTGAGGCAAGCTACGACCAACTGCATGGTGAGTCTGGCTGGATCTAGGAGGCAAAGTGTATGTAGAAAGAGGGAGTGATTAGTCATTAGACAGACAAGTCAGATGATTCAGGGCAAGAAACACACGTAGGAGACTAAATCATCTAGATGGATTGTTACTTTGATCTAATTAGCTTTATCATCCCCAACTCTTCCCATTGCTTCTTAAAGCCACTACCTCATGTTTAAACACACACACAACATAGAACAACTAAAATGATATCTAAAAACTGTAATTTTTCATCGTTTTTCCTGATGGTTCAAATGATCCACGTTGACCCTAAAACCAAGCCTGGATGTTTCACAGAGTGTCTAATTCATTCTATGGCCCATTGTCCGGGGACAACAGAAACAGATTAAAGGACAATGACATGCTTTTCTTCAGGTTTATGGAAACGAAAGCTAGGATATTCAAATAATGCTTAAGAATCTCCCTTTCCAGCTTTAGGAATGATTTTGCATAATCTTCAGGGGTTTTGGGTTTTTTTTACTTGCGTAATAATTAGACTATGCTTGAAATTTCAAGAGTATGTCAAATTGCTACATTAATTCTTAACAGATTATGTCAATTTCATAATATCTGTGAAGCCTTGTTAAAAAGGTGAAAAACGTTTAAACACCATGTGAGGTGGTTCATTAAACATGTAAGAAACCTTTGAAATTCTGACAGCATTACCATGAAATATCGGATTGGGTATACCTCCAGTATTTTTTTTAAACCCATCTTTAGTTTTAGTTTCATACAAATGCAAATACAATATCAGAGCTACCTCTTAAAATCATTTTCTTGCGTACAGTCCTAAAATAGCATGCTGTTGGTCTTAGAAATATAAATTTGATGTCGTGGAGATACTTATGAAGAAGGTGATGAGTAGAAGGTGAGTTGCCAATAGTTGCTTTTAACAGTTGTGAAGACTTTGTTCAAGCTCTAATTAATATCTCTTAAAACACCTTCCCCAGGGGAGAATATCAAAAGGAATTAACTATTTCACCCACATTTTTTTTTCAGTTGAGTCTACTGGCTTAAAAATGTTAAGCATCAATGAAACTGATTTCCAGTCACATAAGAAACATGCTCATTCAGTTAATGTCAATCTTCAAAAATGATGGGTGCCATTCAAAAGACAGGAATTTCCAATTTCAGTTGTTCTTGCTGAAGCTTATTTCAGGATTGCTGAAGAAGGGCTTCCTGTATTAGTATAACATTGACTTGATGATCTGTCATTTTTCTTCCAGCTATATGATTCTATGGTTATGAGATTATCCATGCAGATTATCCATGAAAGTACTATCTTCTCATAGGAAGGTCTGTAGAACCCTTAACCTTCGTCTTGACCTCTTAGGCTTACCCCCTAACTCATTCTGTGCAAAATAATTTTTGTTTTGGGATAACAAAAGAAATAGTAACTTTACCTGGAATGAAGGTAGATTAGTGCTGACATTGCCACCAGTGGTACTAAGAAAGATAAAGGAAGACTTTAATAATTCAAGTGTTTAATAAGTAGAAAGCACCATGCAGATAGTACTATTAACTTAGTTCAAAGAGATGCTATGGGTAGAAGTGATAAGCGAAAGCAATAACATTAAGATTTTGTTTGGTACACAGATCAGGGACAAATATATAGTATTTAGAGTGTATTGGAATTACACAGACTTTTCTGATGTAATTCCCAGCTAGAAATCTGTACTTGTCTTATAGCTAGTATTGATTGAATGTCTTCTTCTTTAAAGAAATATTTTACTGATGACAATTATAAGCATTATTAGCTTGTGTTTTATAGAGAAAAATGGGATGAAGCATTGAATTTATTTCATTTCGAGACTATATGGACAAGTTGTGTAAAGTTCATTATTAGTTTTATCAAGCTGATTAAGTTGAAATCTATAGTCTTAGAAACTGCCTTAGGTTTCTCTTCTAGTGTATATTCCCATTATAATAGATATGAGGAATATATAATGAAATCTAGGTTGTGGAAAATGCAAGAAATCTGGAAAGTGTATTATAACAAGGTTATTCCAGGACTTGGACTCTGGGATCAAATTCTAGCTCTGAAACTTACTGTTTGAGCAAGTTTAAATGAGCTGATCCCCCAGATCCCTCATCTAGAAAATGGTAAGAATAATGGCACCTATTTTAGAAGGGTTGTGGACATAAAAATGTATTTGATGTTAAACAGTAAGGGTTATGTGTGTGTGTGTGTGTGTGTGTGGTTTGTTTGTTTATTTGTTTGTTTGTTTTAGAGAGAGAGTGCATGAGATAAGGAAAGAAGGGGCAGAGGGGGGGCGAGAGAGAATCTTCTGCAAGCTCCATACCCAGCTCTGAGCCTGACACGGGGCTCGATTTCACAGCCCTCAGATGTGACCTGAGCAGAAATCAAGAGTTGGGCACTTAACTGTCTAAGCCACCCTGGTGCCCCAAACAGGAAGCTCCTTTAAGGCAAAGGCCATTCAACTTGTAACTTCTTGTGTTGTGGGGACACTTGAAACATAAGCATAAGTGAGCAATATGAGCTCCTCAAAAAAAAAAAAAAAATCCTCTGAAAATGAAGCTCTTTGAAATATTGTATTGTTTCTCTAGTTCTTCAAAATTGTTTGCTTTCCTAATTCTCTCCTCCTTCTCAAAGGTAATGATAATTTCGCTGGGTAGATTCAGCCTTTCTATGTACCCCCTGTCTTCACTTCCTCTTTCCTCCTCCTCCTCTATTACCACCCCCCCAAAACCATAATAATAATAATAATAGTACTACTACTAGTAGTAGTAATATTTTTAAAATGTATTGATTGATCCACTTAATTATAAAGTTTAAAGACATCTCTCTTCGGGAATAGCTGTACCAAAGAAGGCATAGACTGTCATCAACCATTCACTTTCTCCCTGCTTCCGCCTCCCCACCCCCAACCCTAGTTCTGGCTTGTCTTGATTTCTATCTTTTTTTTTCTTTTAAAGATTTTATTTATTTTTTAATATTTTCATTTATTTGACAGACAGAGATCACAAGTAGGCAGAGAGGCCGGCAGAGAGAGAGCGGGGGAGGCATGCTCCCCGCTGAGCAAGAGAGTCCAATGGACCCTGGGATCATGATCTGAACTGAAGACAGATCCTTCATCCCACTGAGCCACCCAAGCACCCCTTGTCTTGATTTCTTAGGAAGCTCTCCATAGGTCTTGGTAAAATGGCCAAGGGGCTCATTGCATGCTAATCTAGGCTGTTCTTTTAGCCTGCCTCCTGGCTGATTTCTTTAGCTCTAGCCATTTCTCTCTTTAATTCATATTGATATCATTTCTTTCTCTTTTTTTTTAAAGATTTTATTTATTTATTTGACAGAGATTACAAGTAGGCAGAGAGGCAGGCAGAGAGAGAGGGGGAAGCAGGCTCCCTGCTGAGCAGAAAGCCTGATGCGGGGCTTGATGCCAGGATCCCGGGATGGTGACCTGAGCTGAAGGCAGAGGCTTTAAACCACTGAGCCACCAGGTGCCCCAATATCATTGATTTTTTGCCAATAATTCTGGACTCACGTGTAGGGTATAACTACAAAATGATTGGGGTTTTTTTTAGGTTATGTTTCACAAATTTACAATTTCCAGCTGAAAATGATCAGCTTTTAAGAACTTAAGACATAACCCAAGGATGATGCCATTTTTAAAAGCAGATGTGGAACTTGTTCTTGGATTTCCTTAGGAGGTTTTTAACTTGACCAACAAGAAATGTAATCTTACCTTACAAACTTTGTAGTTTACTCATAAACCAATAACTCAAGTTGATCATTTCACTTCAGAAAACTTGATTCCATATTCTTCTGGCTGTTCTCAGAAATCATTGATTCTCCAAAACCTAACTTCAATGGTCTCTGGTAAATGTGTTTTCAAAGGAGGCAATTTAAAAAAAAAAAAAAAAAAAAAAAAAAGACATCTAAAATTAGAGACAATATTTGGAGAGTTGTAAAGATTTCCAGGAGAAATATTCTCCAAAGGAGAGTATGTAGTTAGATATATATGTTTGGGTATGTTAAGTTAAAAAATCAGTCATAAATCAGTCATATTACATATGAATGTTTTGATTAAGTATATCATACACACACGGACATGCTTCCATATACACACACACATACATGGAGGAAAACTTCTTCTCTGTAAGTTAGGAAACATAAGCTTTGTTGTGACATATTTTCACTTTATCAATCTCTCAAGTAAAAATGGACAGATGCCTTTAGCGAAAGATGCCTCTTTCTCCTATGCTTTCTGAGTACAGTCAAGCATGAGACCCAGTACTTTACCTGTCACATTCATACCGTGATTCAGGAAAGACTTGTCTTTTCCTGGTCATATAATTTCAGCCCTCAAGGACGTCACTCATCATTTCATCATTAGTTGTAACTAAACTCCAGAAATACCTAATGAAGTTTGGCACCCTAACTGAAGGAAGTGAAATTATGGGAGTATTTCTGGACATATCATAACCAAGATTTCATACAGCCTTACTATAGATTTCCAAATTGATCCTGTTCTGATTTTCTCCTGAATCCAAATTGTGCAGCAGAAAAAGCAACATGTTCTTTTAACTCTAAACAATAGTTAAAACAAATACTGGCTACTAAGAATTTAGTTTTTCTAACTTTGCAAACATAGGACTCTTCATAGGGACTTAATAACCCCTCACTTTTTTGAAATCTTAATAGCCTCTAAATATTCCAAACTGTCAGAATATGAAAATATGAAAATATCCAGAACAAAATCAATTGTGCCATGCTCCCAAAGTCCAGCATAAAATGCAATATATTTACAAAGTGGCCTCGTTCAAGTTTTTAAATTTTCTCTATCTTTCATCATGTATATTTATCAATATAATACATGGATATAGTTTTAAAATTCAGTAGCAATATAAAGCTTAGAACAGAAACCAGTAGTTCTCTATTCCAGTGCCCTCGACTCCTAGTACAGCTCCTTACTTTCAACGTCTTTGCTTTAGCAGGTTCGGTTCTATGAATTTTTTAATAATATGCTACTACCACTGCTTATTGGTTTATTCACTTTTGCCATTATCTTCTAAAATCCTGTTCTCCCAACTCCCAGTATGCCTATTTTTAGTAAAATAAGTAGCCAGGGTTTGCTGTAATTATGTAACTATTATTCACTTCAGGACCAAATAGTATACTATGATGACATCCCCTTCCTGGGATAACTTTTGGGTTTTCCTGGAACAAATAAATGCTTTGCTCTTTGCAACCTCTGGCACACACTGCTTCATTTTGGAACAGTGGAAAAATCTTGGGCTGTAAAGTAGGATTCAATGGTGGCTGTGCGATTGCTTGTGACCTTTGGTAAGTTACACAGATTTCTGAGCCTCAGTAATCATTTTGAGGGTGGGGGGAGTGCACATCAATAACTTCCTTGAAGAATATCTATGGGAAATGAAAAGAAATGACATATGTGTACACATCTACCTATAGTTCCCTTCAACAAATGTGGCCCCTTCTACTTTGATCTTCACATCAGAACCACAAGGTAGGTGAGAATGGAATTATTACCAGGGTGGAAGAGGACTGAGTTCAAGAACACTAAAGAAGTAGGCCAAAGATGGCAAACCCAAGCTAGTCTACTTATGAGTCAAAGGCTCTTAACTGCAAGACATGTTGAGGCTCTGTCCAGCCGAATCAATACTAAACCTCTGAGATAAAATTATGCAAAATATCTTTTTTCTTAGTTAATTTGGATTACTGGTGGCATGACTCTAAATCCTTTTTCTCCGTTTTCTCAACTCCTATAGGAAGACTGTAACAGAGACCGTCAACGTAAAAAATGTGAAAGATTGGTAGAAAAAGTTACATATTATTATATAGTCTCCAGGGTGGTATAGACCGCCTGTTAGTTAGTTTTCTACCAACTTCTGTATATTTTTTAAATATACAGGCTCCCTTGTGGCCCTGAGCCTGAAGATGTGACCACGTTATTACCTTAGCTTTGATACTCCTCATCTTATAAATTGTCATAAAACCAATATTCTCAGGCTGGATATCTTGACTTAAAAAAATAATTATTATAGGTGCTGGGAATATGAAAAGAACCAATTACTTATGGTGGATAACAGGGCTATTGGTTTGGCTACAGTTTTTTTTGTTTGTTTCTTCACCTTCTCTTCATCGGTAGGAATGTCAGAAAAACTTGGTGAGCTTTTACCACCTACTAGAATCTTGTTGTGTTGTGCTGAAAATCTAATCTACACCAGTCCCTTTTTGAGAATTCACTAATCTATATAAAATGTAATATTTTTTTCTTGGCCTTTATAACATCTTCTCTCCTGCTTCCTCAAAAGTATCTTCATAGCCTCCTTACCTAGAGTTATCCTCATGTTGTATCTGTGTAAAAGTGAAGTTAAGTGAAAGTAAGGAATTGATAGAATAGCAGGAGCTCAAATATGGCACTTTTAATTCTAGGTCTCATCATTTTTAGACTCTACCACACTCACTCTGTCACTGATAATTGAAAAAGGTGATATAAAATAAGTAAAATTGAATCACACAACCCAAATACATAAACCAGGAAGAATTCGTCACCATATTTAAAACTGTAATTTTGAGTGCTAAAATGTTCTGGACTTTGATGCCCTTGTAGGCAAATGAAAGGACATTAAACTCTGATTCTTGACGCTCCTTATCAATAGGCCTACCAGATAAACACTTCAAATGGTGAGACTTCAGTGTTTTCCAAGAAAATGCATTTTGTCTTTGGACAACTTTGACTGCAAAAAAAGGGGGGGTTTTCATTTGTTTGTTTCTGGGTTTTGTTGTTGTTGTTGTTGTTGTTTTTATAGCATGCTGAAATAGTTCTTCCTGTAACACCTAGTCATTGATCAGTTCTCACTCAGACACTAGACAGAATGAATCTATTTTTTCCCCACAGGACAGCACTTTACATATTTGAAAACAACTCTCATGTTCCCCTAAGGTTTTCTCTTTTCCAGTCTAAGTGTCCCAATCTCTTCAACTATCCTTTTTATGATACATTTTACATTTACTTCACTATTCTTTTCTCTTACCCTGGATTCCTTTCCTGTTTGGCACTATCTATTTTAAAGTGTGGTACCCAGAATTGAATACAATAGTAAAGTAAAGACTTACCAGTGTTCCACAGAGCATAATTATCATCTCCCTCATTCTACTCACTCTATCTTTATTAATGCATCCTAAGATCACATGAGCATTTAGAAAGAACAATCACAACGCATGTTGACCCAACATTCTAACATCTATGCTACCAACCACACTGACCTCCTAGTCTTCTAGCTCTTGACCTCTTCAACTGCAGTGATAATTTCTTTCCTCCCACTTCAGTGACCTACTGTCATTGTCACATCCTAGATACTACCATTAGCAGAAATCGTAACACTGTTGAAATCTCATTATCAAGTATTTCATTCCTACACATAGTCCTATAAATTTAACTTGCTCTAAAGGTACTAGTGTTAAATCTTTTTGAGCTCCCAACCCATTTATTCTACCTCTATTTTACTATCCCTAACTCCATACCTGTCTTTGTTCCCCTCACTGTTCAATATAGATCTCATGTTCTGTAATTTAATTATTCTTTCAAAATAGCTTCAACTCTCTTCTTCCTATCCTTATTCATTATGTTCCCTGGAAAATCACAATACTAGGTGAACCCTACCATTTTTGGGGTGCTGGCACTTAATAGCCAAAGTTGTTTGGAGTAAACCACTCACCTGACTAGTTTATTTTAGATTCATTATCCAAAAAACTCAATTGTCTGTTCAGTTCTTCCACACAATCATATTGTGCATCTTTATGAGGCTAGTTTTTAAACTCTTCACAATGACTATTTTGTACTTTATCCTTTTTTTCTCAAACCTCACATAAACTCTTTTACCCCTTCAGACTTCACTATTGACATCCTCTTACAGCGCCATAAAAGAAATTTTGCTGTTTGGCTTTCCACAAATGTAAGTGCAATGTTATAACTCTCTTCTACAAAATCACTAATAAGATGTTTGCATTGGGAAAGCCCAAAGAAGGAGCCTTGTGGAAGCAGCCAGCCAGTTAAAACATTCATCTCAATTCTGCCACTGTAGGCTTGTGTCCACCTACCACATGCACTGGGATTCCTTGAGATACACTGTCAAATGTCTCCAGCTGCCCTGTGTACATTAACCTCTGGTTCTCCGGTGGGCTTGACTTGTTCCTAATGACTATGTACTGGGCACTCCTAGTTACAACCCTCTTCCTTCTCCAGGTGATCCAATTGTGATGAAGAATGTTTTGGTCATCTTCTGAGAATATTGACAGTAATGACCATGAAAATAGCCATTCAGTTGGAAACCATCTTTCTGGTTTTCAAATTTCAAATGCTCGGTAAGAGAACTGAAGATGGGCCTGAGATCGTTTCACATTGTAGTTTAACAATAAATTTAGAGAAAAAGGAGAGACTTTGCTAGATCATCTGTTCTACTTTTTTGCCCTCCTAACAGAGCCTCAGAACTACCAGGTAGATCGACAATTGTTCAAGTATCTATGTGAAAAGTTCCACAGTCCCCTTTATCAATTCATTTTCACTCTTAATAAATGTCCATCAATAATTCTACTTTACATAAAACCAACTTCCTTGTGTTGATATAAACAGTAAGTCCAGTTTTACTTGTTTTTTTCCCTCTCTCATAACACACATACTATGCACAACAAATATACTGCAGAGAAGGCTTAGACAAAGTGAAGCGTAGCTTAAATGTACAGCATCAGAACAATTCCACATAAATAAATATTTACACGCTTAACAGCTGTTATTGTTTCTTATTTTTAATAGTTAATGTCTGCACTAGATAATACCACTTTATTTACCTTTCTTTGTCCACCTTATTTTACTGCACATTTGAATCAGACCTTCCTCACTGCCATTCCATCAGGAAGCCTTGTTCGTGGCAAGGTAAAACTGAGAATAAGTAAATATTAGACATTTTAAACATTGAAAAATCAAATGGGTTTTATCAAGGATAAAATTCAGAAATGTTATAACTCCTTCTAAGTCCTAGGACCACAACAGTGAAGTTGCAACTCTCTCCCTTTTCCAGCCAAATGGCAATTACAGCTCTATAAACTGAAAGCACTGACCCTCTACAGTTTTCCCTAACCCATAACTACTTGAACGGCTCCAACAGAGTTGTGGAAACAAATGAGCTTTGCACTCTCCCTCATTCATTATGTTTATAGTCTAATACTTCTTGCAGAGTACCTAGATATCACTCTGATAGGCATTATGGAAATACTTAGACATATTAGGTGTCGTGGAAACATTCAAGAAATTACCAATAACTTTAGAGCCGGTGGCAGAAGTAGAAAAAGCACTGTGGTTTTTAATAATAATGTTTTTAAAAGATTGCATTACATGTATAAAAAATGGAATTGTGTCTACAAATGCACTCTGGAACCTAGGGTCTTATTAGATAAGGTATCATACAAAAATACATCTCTATTGAAGTTCATACAGAGAATTGATCACTTACATTTTGCATGTTCTTCCATAATGCACGTGGATTATAGAACCACATTTTTTGTAACATTACTTGATTAAGATGCTATAACAGAAAATAAGGCAATTTTATTTTTATAGTAATTTGTTTTTTATTTTTATAGTAATTTGTGAAACCAGAAGTTTTCACTTAGGAACTATGGCTCCTGAGGTAAGAAGCATTTTTAAAAATTCAGTTTGGGGATGGGACGCCTGGGTGGCTCAGTTGGTTAAGCAGCTGCCTTCAGCTCAGGTCATGATCCCAGGGTTCTGGGATCGAGTCCCGCATCGGGCTCCTTGATCGGCAGGGAGCCTGCTTCTCCCTCTGCCTCTGCCTGCCTCTCTGTCTGCCTGTGCTCACTCGCTCTCTCTCCCTCTGTCTGTCTGACAAATAAATAAATAAAATCTTAAAAAAAAAAAAAAAAAAAAAAAAAAAAAAAAATTCAGTTTGGGGATTATTTTGTTTTTATTTATCATCATTACAAATTGTATAGTGAGGGAAAAAATGCAGACATTGTGTAGTTTTCCCCACATACTTGTGCTAATGCCAAGCCAAGAAAGTGAAGCACTCTCTAATAAAAAAATTTTTTTTTGAGATTTGGGGATATTTGCTTGAAGAATATGTGTGTGTGTGTGTGTGTGTGTGCATGTCTATGTGTGTATATATATGTTAATCAGTAGTTTTGTGAAACAGACCATTGGGTGCATTTTATTTTTTTTAAAGATTTATTTATTTATTTCTGTTAAGGAAGGGGCAGAGGAAGTGCATGGAGCCCAGTGCAGGGCTCAATCCCATCACCCATGAGATCAAGACCTGAGCTGAAACCAAAAGCCGGCCACTTAACCGACTGAGTCACCCAGAGGCCCCAATTGGGTGACTTTTCAAAATAAAATGCAAGCTAGCATATGTGTGTCAGAGCTCATGATAACAAAACTCTTGGGCAGATTTTATTTAAAATTAATTTTGTGTTTTCCCTTTATTGTCCTTATTCTTGAAGTAGAATTTAGAAACAAACAAACAAACAAAAAAACCCCAAAAAACCCAAAATGGATTCTTTTAATTGGAATGCCTCAACCTTAGATTACTGTCAGAATATATCTAGCAAAGCACACCTGATGAGATTCTTTGTCAGCAGCTCATCATTTAGTTGAAATAATTAGCTTGCTGGGTTTTAATAGCATTTATCAGTTAACAGATGCCTGAGAGTAACTCATACCTGTGCTAATCACTCACTAATAAAACAAAACCCCATAGGTTACCAGAGCTATGACAGTTATTACAGTTAAGGTGATACAGATACAATAACAAAAACCATTGTTGGAGTGGCTGGGTGGCTCAGTCAGTTGAGTGTCCAGCTTTCAATTTTTGGCTCAGGTCATGGTCTCATGGGTCATGGAATGGAGCCAAGCCTTAGGCTCTGCACTCAGCAGGGAGTGTTCTTGAGATTTGCTCTCTCCATCTCCCCTGACCCTCCCCCTTCAAATAAATAAATAAATCTCTAAAAAATAAAAATAACAAATAATGACTATCGTTCATTGAGTAACTAGTATGTGCCAGCCATTTTGCTGAGCATGTCATATACATTACTTCTATCTAATCCACAACGATCTGGCAACTCAGACACTATTCCCACATTTTCCATGAGAAAATTGAGCCTCCAAGGGCTCCAGTAATTTGGATAAATTGGCATAACAGCAAGTTTTAAGGCAGGATGCAACATAGGTCTGTCAGACAGTAAAGTCCGTGTGGTTAACTACTGTGCTTTGCAGTTTTCCATTAAATAAAAGTCAAGGGCTCACTCTCTCTCTCTGCTTCACCTTTGAAGGCAAGACCCATGTGTTATACATCTTCGTATCTCTAGGGCCGACCACAGAGACTGACCCATAAGAAGGCTTGTGAGTGTGTGATAAAGTGAATACACCAAGTACGTGAACAACTGAAAATGGAATCCTATTCTCTCTCTTAGTTCAGAAGAACATGGTTGTATATCAATGTAGATGAAGTAAACCTCACTGTTCATTTTCCTATATTCCCGCCGTGGGTCAGGAAGTGTATTCTTAACTGAATTTACATACTGGGATCTATTACCATGCTTATTGTGACCTGAAAAGCATTAAATCTGGATGCATTTCAATCCTTTCATTCCACATATGAAATAAAACTTTACAAGGTATGTAAGCTGTTGTTTTTTCACCTTGAGAACTTTTGGGTGCCAACTTAGTAAATGGGAATAGGAATGATGTCTGGGCTTTAAAAAAATGGATATAAGACACTTAAGGTTAGAACCCAAATCTATGTGAATCTCAATCAATTTATAAAACTGCAATTAAGAGTGAAAAGCATAAAGGAACAAAGTTTTAGATGCAGAAATTCTCTTCTTTAGACTCAGTTAAGAAATCCGCCTTCATTTTTGCCATGAAGAACTTAAAGCCACAGATTTTGAGACAACATTGATTATTTTTTAAGATTATTTTTACTTATTCATTTATTTGAGAGAGAGCAAGAACACATGGAGGGGGGAGGAGCAGTGGGAAAAGAACAAGCAGACCCCACGCTGAGCAGAGAGCCCTATGCATACTCGGTCCCACGACCCTGAGATCATGACCTGAGCCAAAAGATGCTCAACCAACTGAGTCATCCAGGCACCCCAAGGCATCACTGATTATTATTTATATAACCAAGACATATATATGCTAATGTAATGATGCATGAGAATTAGCAAAAGCCCATAGTTCATATCTAAAGGGAAAATGGTTATAGCAAAGCAATTTGTTGTATATGATTTTAATTTAGTTCACTACACACCCAATACTGTGATCTTGATATTGGACCTAATGTTCCACCAGAAAGTGATGAGATACATTGTTTTTCTATTATGTTTATTGAGGGACATCTGTATGCCAGAATATAACCAAATTATCTTTAATCCTCAACAACTTTGAAAAATAAACATTGTTAATCTTATTTTACAGAAGAAGAAACTTCAGTGAAATGCTGTTCATTTTAGAATTACACAGTCAAAAACAGGTCTTGTACTCAGGTCTGCCTACAAAGCTCATAATATTTTTTTCTTTATGTAAGAGAATTCTTATCCTGAAGTATAAGTAAGGTCTCTTGGGCAGAGTTGGTGGATTCATACACAGCTTCAGAGTAAACCTCTTAAAATTATATAAAAAATAATATGTATGCGTGTGTAAGTTCTTTCTTGAGAGTTCGTGATAGTTTTAACCAGAACCCCAAATACTATAAGCATCATTGCTTTTCACCCTGATCTATCCCTGTTTGCAGAACAGGTAGGTTACTTCATCATGCGAACATTGAAAAGAAATTTCAGAATCACACCATACAGCGAGCTGTAGCTTCCTCTGGGATTCAAGAAGCAGTATTAAAAAGAGTAAAATGCACACCATGAAAAAGGAGAGGAGTGGATTAGTTCTTGTGGTGAAGAAGGAGTCCAGAGAGAGCAGAAGGTGAGAGGTACACACAGGCAAAGATTTGAAATCCTTACAGTAACCAAGACAGTGAGGGAATCAGGAAAGACAAACTTCAGAAGCAAAACCAGGCAGAAGCATGGTGTTGTGAAAGGCACAAAAGCAAAGCACACATTGAAAAAAAAAGATTGCTGGAGACGAAAGAGTTGTATTTGTAAGAATTTCCAGAAAGATTAGCAAAATCTAAGAGGAAATACTATGGCATTGTGGAATACTTACAATTTTATGAGTTTCAAAAAGATATGAATGGATACGGACCTGAGGTACTTATCTGGCACTTTCTGGTTAATATGGGAAGGGCAAAAAGGATGAGAAAGCAAAGCTAAACTGATATTTCTACAGCTTGTGTATATTCAACAATCATGTGTGTACCTCTTTGTTAATTTAATTCACTGACCTAAGGAACTAGAGTTAACAGAAGTATTAGGGAAATAGCTATCAATAAGCTATCATTAAAATAATGATTTCTAATTGACAAAGCACTCCTTAAATTATTACATCATCATTCTCATCATTGATGTAAAATATGACATCATTGGATTCTCAGCAAACCCTAAATGTCAGCTCCCACTCAGCCTAGTAAATATCACTGTCTTCCAAATCCCGTGTCCCACTAATAAATCTACTTCCCCTCAAGGGTAGATGTTCTCTACCAGTTTTCAGTTCAATCCTCATTTGAGGTAGAAAATTTTTTTCATTGTTTCAGCTTCTTTACCCACTGACCTTACCATTAAATCAACAATAAAATGCCCTAGAGCAACATCTGGGGCTTCTACAATATTCCCTCAAGGCATTCATCCTAAAGTGCATCTCTGGGATAAGAGGGCCCTGCGCTCCAGTTCGCTGCAAATGCACTGGTTTCATATAACCCAATAGTCTTCTGCATCCATCTCTAGCAAAGAAGGATTTATTGCAACAGTATATCTAGGACCTGAATAACGCTTCTTTACTCTTGTGAGCCCCCATTTCAGTTATGGGAACCCTGCCTCTACCCTAGACCATGGTTTGGAATCTTCCTTCATTGTTTGTGGCTTTCTCTGCTGCTAATTGCTTAGCTGGCTGGCCTCTTTGTTATGCTTCTATTGGAAACTGCTTCTCCAACACTGTGACTGATAAACCAAATCCAGTAACCGTGTTCACCTTGGGGCATCACACTTCTGTCCTTTGGTCTGGACTCCTCAGTGGGCTTTAGGATATGGATCAGTTTTTTCAATACTTTGGCTACTCTGGAGCTCAGGATCAAAAGGAAGATGGGAAGGTGAATCAGGGTGGTGGTGCTGAAGTAAAAATAGTTAAGTGGTGAAAAATAAAGATTTAGAAATATATTTTGCTAAGTATAGCTTACTGATACAATTGGTGCTATTAATTTGTTTATTAAATCTTTTCTTTCTATAAATCAGGATAGGAGACCAGGTCACTGTCAATGTCTAGGTCAGTACAAACCCAGACTATTGAACAAGTCATTGTTTTTATTTACATAATATTTTATGGACAAACAGCTTGTTCATGAAATATTTAAAAGTAATAAAAAGTTATGATTTTAAAATAGAAAAAAAACTTTGGCCCAGCCTAGTAGGTATTCCCTTGACTGTCTTCTCCTTCCTCCATTTCTCTGTTTGCGCCAATCCCCGGAGGTCAGCCATCTACAGGTTAAATTAAGAAAATGGGTCAGAGCTGCTATTTCCTGATGGCATCTACTGTGGAAACACAGGAATTTGTAATGCCACTAGTTAAGAATTGATAGAATAGTTAATAGAATAGTTAATAGTCAATAGTTAATTAATAGAATAGTTAATTGATAGAACAGTTAATAGTTAAAGGATATTATAAGCTTGTGATTCAACTATGGCTATAACCAAAAATGAGTTCTTGTCTAGCTAATTAACAAGGTTTAGTCATTTTTAATACTTGACCCAAATTATTACACATACTATTCAACTATTAATATGACTAAAAACTCGAATGGTCTGTAAATTCATCTCTAAAATTGTCACTGATCTAGTAGCTTTATCCATTCTGGACTGAGAAGTTTCTATTCAGTGGTTTTGGTTTGTAAGACTCAGGGGGCTAAAGCTTTGTTAGGGTTTATTGTTTGGTTGTTTTTTCACTTTTCACTTAGAAAGAAAAGCATGAATTTCTTCTGTCAATCACCAAGAATACCAGTGTAAGTATCCAAATTATATTTTTGGAGGCAATTTTTTTTAGTTGTACTTACAATTGAATTTATTTCCATTTACTTTCCTTACCTGAGGTGAAATAAAATTGTTATTCCCATGTGGAATATATCAAGTTTTTAATAATTCCCATGAAAATGAACTTTCTAAGATTATCTTTTTATCAATAGTTAAATTATGTTATGTTTTTAATTGGACTCTAAGTCACAGCCTCTAGCTTCCCAGAACTGTAATGGTGTTGAATTAATTTAAAGAGACTCAGAGGAACCAGTTATGGAAGGCTGTCACCATGATAATTTAGTTTTATGATTAGGTCATGGAAAACATTGTAGAATTCTGAAGAGATTTTTAACCCTTCTGTTTTGAAAGAGCTTTTATTCAGTTTGTCTGTCTCAAAAGATATGCATCTTTGGAGAGATTTCTAGTCCTGTAGAAAATTCAATAAAATAAATGTCACAGTAAAAATAACAGAGACTACCACTTTAAACACACACACAATTTATGATCTACAAATTAAAGTAACCACAAACACACACACACACACACACACACACACACACACACATACACCCGCATGCACGCACCCATACAATAAGCTACAGGGTAACTATCAATTGTTACACAGTGGTATTTGAGAACTTTTCTATATGCTTTACATAATAAGTAACAGACATTTTAGAGTGGGTAAAATATTTAAGTATTGTCATTATTTTATGTACTTTAAAAATTACATTTATGATAAATAATTCTGATGCTTTTATATTGAGTTTTTAGGTATTCTTTTTTTCCAGGAACTCTCTCAGAGAACAAAGAAACTAATATTTGTGAGCATGTGACTGCTGAGAAGGCAAAAACTGTGTTGACATTGAAGAAATTCTTTTCAGGTCTCAAACAAAAGCGAGTACATTGGGCCTATCGAAGTACTATGCAGTGGCGCACTCAAATAGAAATGACTTGGTTGAAAAATATTTGCAAAAACACAGAGAAAGGGGACATGGGCTGTCTCTGTATTATTTCTTACAACTGCATGTGAATCTACAATTATCTCAAAATAAAGAGCTTAAAAATTATGTTATAACATCTCTTTTGCCGTCCGCATGTCACTTGATATATCAACTTATACTGAAATATTTCAAATATATGCACTTGACAATGAAAGAGATTCTGCCCTAATTTGGTGATTATGTTGGCATTTTTTAGGGTAATTGACTCAAAGCAACTCAGTATTAATTTTTAATTATAATGGGCCGAGGGGGTTCCACATGAAGATAGAGGGCTATTTTACTACATTTGTTAAATTTATTCATGATGTTAGGGGGTTTTTTGTAAACTGTAAGAAAATAAAGGAGAAAAAGACCTTTGAATACATCAGTCACAAGAGCTGGGTAAAGGGGAATGCAGCTCTTTTATTTGATGGGATGAGAAAGCTAATAATGTATGACAGTAAAAAGGCAGAGGCTTTTAACGCTTTTTTTAACCTTACAAAAAAGGTCAACTCTGATCTGGAAATGAGAACAGCCAACACATGGGAAAGAAGGGCAAAAAGCCAAGTGGAAAGCGAGAAGAAGCTGGTGACGAGCACACTCAGCCGGCAGGTCCTAGTCCCTGGCACCGGCACCCCAAGACTGGGGTTCGTCATCTCTTAATTAATGTTGTTTTGTTCCCAGGGAGGGTAAGGGGTGGGGAAGGGGCAGATAAAAGACTGGCAAAGTTATCAAGACCAAAAAAGAGGCCGTGCTTTATCTTGATTTAAACAGAGAGGAGAAAAAAAAAAAAAAATTCTGCAAACAACAGCCAGCTTCATTTTTGATGAAGAAAGTACTAGTTCAGGGGGCGCCTGGGTGGCTCAGTGGGTTAAAGCCTCTGCCTTCTGCTCCGGTCATGATCCCAGGGTCCTGGGATCGAGCCCCGAGTTGGGCTCTCTGCTCAGCAGGGAGCCTGCTCCCACCACCACCACCACCCCTGCCGCCACTTGTGATCTCTGTCAAATAAATAAATAAAATCTTAAAAAAAATAAAAGTACTAATTCAATGTATCTGCTCCCAACTTAATGGTTAATGTCCTCAATTCATGAGAGTATTTGCCAATATTTATTGAATCCCTACTCTGTTCTCAGCAGAGAGTGGGGATAGAGCCCTCACTTTAAATGTGAAATCTAAGAGGGAAAGAAACTTGGTTGAAATAAACCAGTCAGGAAGTGCAGAGCGGGATTTGAATCCAGACCTGCTGATTTCAAAAACCTTGCCCTTTCCGATGCAGAAACCAGCCCTGATGACTCTTGCTTTTGTTAGGGACCTCGTTAAAACAATATCAAACTTGCTTAAAATGAAAAAGAAGTTTGCTTTTTTTTTTTAATTCCAAAACCAATAGTTTGGTTTAAAATAAATCAGAATAATAGTCACATATCCAAGAAGACATCTCAGTGAATTACTGTGTTGTGTTGAAAAAAAAGTGTGATAGAGACTGTTATCTTTCATTCAAAATAAGGGTACAATTCCTCCGTTAGCCACTTACTGGCTAGTGTCCCTGAGCAAATTACACAACCCCTCTTAGCTTTGGCTTCATCATATGATAAATAGGAACAATATTTGCTCTCACTTGAAAAGACTGTTAAGAAAATTAAATGAGATATTAATATATGTAAAGTATTTAGCACTTGGTCTGACAAGTAATGTGTTCAGTAAATGTTAGCTATTACTTATTTACATGATTATCAATAAAATAAGTAAGTATAATATTCAACAAGTAGGTATGATCTTTGCCTATTGATCGATTGATATAAAATACCCTCATAGGGAGCTTTGCAAATGTTGCTATGAGATGTATTTTTTATTTTTATTTTTTGTTTTTTATAAAAGTTAAAGATTTTATTTATTTTTCTGAGAGAAAGAGAGAGCACATGTGCACAAGCAGGAGGACTGCCAGGCAGAGGGAAAACCAGACTCCCCACGGGGCAGGGAGCCTGATGAAGGGCTCAATCCCAGGACCCTGGGATCATGACCTGAGCTGAAGGCAGACGCTTAACTGAATGAGCGACCCAGGCACCCCAGAGATGTATTTTTTTAAAGACAATATTTAACTTTGAGTACCTGACCTTGTGCTATTTAAATATTTAGACTACTAGTTGATAGAAAAAAAAAAATTTCAATAGCTTTTAATGTGCATGACTTTCTGACTATTACCCTATAGTTTGTTCCTAAAAGCTTATTTCTTTTGCCAATAAGATTTCTTACACACTTGAAGCCCTCTACCTCATTAAAGTTGTTCCTTTCTCTCTCCAACCAACTCATATTTGCTTCTCATCTTGTGTTATTCTCTATCACTGAAAATCCCAACAACACCAGACAACAGAAAAATATTGATAACATCTCCTTTTCTTCTCACCGATGTTTAATATTTCCACTTGTACAGCCATGGTCTTAGCTTGGGGCTTTAGGCCTTTGGTTACTTTGTATGTAGACTGCTATATCCACCCAGTCCTTTCTCCCTGGGTATCACAAGGGCTCATTCTAAAAATCAGATTCGATCATGCCAAGCCTCTGCTTAGGTCCTCCCAATGCACTACTATTTCCAAGTTAAAACCTAAATATGTTCATACCACACCAAAGACCCTTCATGAGTGTAGTCCTGTTATACCTCTGAACCTCATGCTACAGAGTGATTTATAATATTTTACACTGTTTGCAATCTCTTGCTCTGTTTCGTTGGCCAGATTTACCCACCATGACTGGGTAACTACAGCTAAACCTTCAAAATTCAAGCTCACACATCACCTGTTCCAGCAAGACTTTCTCAGTTTCCCATATGCGTGTTAGATGCATATCCTAACATCTCTCTATATATTCTTCACATTGCATCTACTCTCATGTCTCCCTTGAATTCTATAGATGGCAGAATTTAAAGTGGTACCAGAGGGGCACCTGGGTGGCTCAGTGAGTTAAGCCTCTGCCTTCTGGTCAGGTCATGATCTCAGGGTCCTGGGTTCGCCCCACATTGGGCTCTCTACTCGCGAGGGAGACTGCTTCTCCCTTTCTTTCTGCCTGCCTCTCTGCCTACTTGTGATCTCTGTCTGTCAAATAAAAAAATAAAATCTTAAAAGTAAATAAATAAAACTAATGCTATAAATAAATAAATAAAGTGGTACCAGAATATGCTCCTCTCCTGCTTACAACTCTCCAGGGGTTTCCTTTTCCAAACAGAATAAATGCCACTTCTCACTCTGTCTCTCTCCAGTGGCACTTATGTCTACTAGTCTTATTGCTCATTTCTGTTTTCTTGTTTTCTGTTTTCACATATTTGGCTTTTGTTCTCCTGACAAGAATATAAGCTTTATGTCTTTTATATTCACTACTGCATAGCAGTGTCCAGAAAAGTGTTAAACATTCACTATTCAATCCCCAAGGATTCAGTTCAATCCCCAAGAAAGAGTTGAATAATTGCTATTGAAATCAGTTGTAATTCCTAACTATGTCGAATCTATTTGCTATTTACTGATTGAATCTATCCGCTATAACTATTTTTTAAGATTTTATTTATTTGTTGGAGAGGCACAAGCCAAGGAGAGGTGCTGACAGAGGAAGAGGGGGAAGCAGACTCCCTGCTAAACAGGGAACCCAGCGTGGGACTTAATCCCGGACTCCAGTATCATGACCTCAGCCAAAGGCAGACACTTTACCAATGGAGCCACCGAGGCATCCTTATCTACCATAATTATTGAAGAGCTGCAAATGATAAAAATATGACCTATATATAGAAATGTAAGCAGTGAGATTAAACAAGCTGCCAAATTAAGATCATTGAATTTTAAGATCAAACGCTAAATGCAGATGTAGATAAATATGGCAAAATGTTAGCTTTTCCCCAAATCTGTTCTTCCATTCACACTGTATGAACGGCTATAGCTAGAAAGGACCTATCTCACTAGTAGCCATGTTTCTTAGGCCTCCTTGCAGCAAAGCATGTTATGTGACTTCTAGCCATTGGAAGGGGAGCAGAGGGTTGTACCCGACCTCAGAGGCACAGTGGATAAAAAGTACATTTATCTTCCATGCTCTCTTTCTCCTGAGTCCAGCAGGAATCGGATGATGATGAGAACCCATGGGATGGCAGAGGCCTAGGAAGACAGAACCCAGCCCTGACTCACCACACAGAGGAGCTCACCTGACAGACCACTGCTGTATGAGAAGTGGTACTAGCTCATTGTATTGGAGCCATTGTCCATTTTGTGTTCATTGTTCCAACACTTTGGTCTGCTTACCCTTAATAACACCACATTCAATATGTTAATTCTCACAGGATTTTCCAATATTTCTTGAAGAATCCTAAATTTTCAATCGACTTGCTTAGCCTTATGCTGTACCTGTTTATTATTAATTTCTTTTATATGTTCATGACAGAGGGTCAATTATAAACTTTTTTTTAAGATTTTATTTATTTATTTGAGAGAGAAAGAGAGTGAGAGCACCAGCAGAGTGGAGGGGCAGAAGGAGAGGGAGAAGCAGGCTCCCCACTGAGCAGGGAGTTGGATGTAGGACTCGATCCCAGACCCTGGGATCATCACCAGAGCTGAAGGCAGACGCTTAACCAACTGAGCCACCCAGGCGCCCATAAACTTTTTTTTTTTTTTTAATCTGAGAGAGAGAAAGAGACAGAGAGACAGATAGAGAGCATGAGCAAGCAGGGGAGGGGAAGAGCAGACTCCCTGCTAAGCAGAGAACTGATCAATGCAGGCTCCATTCCATGACCCTGAGATCATGACCTGAGCCCAAATCAAGAGTAGTTCACTTAACCAACTGAGCTAGGTGCCCCCAATTCATAAACTTCTATGAATATTTTCCTAACCTGAAAGTAGAAGATTCACATGAGGTAAAGAAAAAATATATATAAACTGCTATAAAGGAGTATGAGCTGAAATCAAGATGAAAAAAGAATATGCAGTTAGATTTTCTGTGTATGTGTTTGCATGGGAAGTATGTCTCCTCTCTGCCTAATGACTGACCATGTCAAGTATCCCTAGAAAATAACCTAAATTAACTCAAAATTTTGTTCATACTTTTATTTACAAATTATAAGTAATGCCTTTTTAATGCAAGACTATTTTCATGAAAACTTTTATGATTTCACAAGTCATTTTTTTTTCTTACTATTTCATGAGCCTTAGGTTTTACCTGTATTATCAAATTAAGCTTGATATAATCCGACATCTTAATTTACGGGTTTTTTTTTTTTTTTTTTTTTGAGGATAGAGATATAGGAAAAGGAAAGGAATGATTAAACAAATCTGCTGGATTTTTTTTTAATCTGAAAAAAACCTTATCTGGTGTTCTTAGATAATGTGTATGCATGATTTTAATACCTCTTTGATCTAGTTATATCATAATCTTTGCCATAAGCAATTCAAACCCACAAATATTATCTCTTCCATATAATATTACCTCTCTATTATGAAAATCACTGATGCTCTAATTTTTGGTCCTTTCTTTGTCTTGGGATGTGGTGAAGGAATAGGAGTTTAGAAAAGTCCCGAGATGAGCTTTACATGGTCTTTCCTGGTATGTAAAGGGCCACAACATAAAGCACCTTCATTTCTGCTCATCTTCCCTATACTAACCTAACATATCCCAACAACTCTCCCATATCCTCCCCTATCGCTCCATCAGAAAATTGTCCCAACAAGCATTTCCAAAAAGACACCACATTGCATAGGGATTTTGAAAAACAAAACTGGGGAATAAAAACTGCAATTCAGGGCGCCTGGGTGGCTCAGTGGGTTAAGCTGCTGCCTTCGGCTCAAGTCATGATCTCAGGGTCCTGGGATCGAGTCCCACATCGGGCTCTCTGCTCAGCAGGGAGCCTGCTTCCTCCTCTCTCTCTCTCTCTCTCTGCCTGCCTCTCTGCCTACTTGTGATCTCTCTCTGTCAAATAAATAAATAAAATCTTAAAAAAAAAAAAACTGCAATTCATTATTTACCCAATTAAATTCTAGGTGTTTTTTTCTGTTTTTGTTTGTTTGTTTGTGGTTGTTTGTTTTATTTTTTTTTTTCACTTCCTGTGTCAGGTAGTCTGAGATCAACACGGGCTTGTTTTCTGTTACTGCAAACTGGTATAATTTCAAACACTACACTAAGTAAAGATTTTGTACAAAGAATTATTTAAAGTCCCATGATGTTTATTATAATTGCTTTTCATGTACAGTCTTATATCTGAATGTCAGTGTTATTCTGGGAAATTACAGACTTTGATATTATAATATATATTGATTATTAACCAATGCTAAGTATTTTAATTGATGCTATTTCAAATTATAATTGCTACCTGAATCTATTCATGGAATCTAGAGTGTTTTTAAATCTAAAATTGATCTTCATTATTCTGCTTCTTAAGTATTCAGGATTGTTGTCAGACATCTGCAATTTTTTATATGCAAATAAGTATTATAAGAACAATTATAGCAGTATCAGAATTACCTTAAGAAAACTTCAAAGGAGGTTTGTTTGCCTTAGGGAATCAAAACTGTATAATTTTATTCTCACACATTCATATGGAGATTTTATATAAGTGTGTATTTTTATATATATTTACATATATATATATATATAAAACCAAGTGAGTTAGAATAAATTACTTAGTGCCTACTGACATGAGTGATACTTTTACAAATAAACATAGGTAGTGATGCTCAGAAGGTTTGATTTACTTGAAAAAAGGAAAATTTTAGACAAATTCCCACAATTGGCTATCGGAGGAACACACCTTGCTTTGAGCCCACATGGGCTCATGGGCAATGCCCTTTTGAGCTTCTGGTCTCATTTACTAGTCTCCAGAGCTGTAAAATTTGCCAGTCTCCAAACCTCAGTCACTATTATTATCTCATTCCTTTACTCTGCATTCGGGCAGAGTGCATTACTGAAAAAGACCATAAGCATGGAGATTGGGACTTTCTTGGTTAAGTTCATCACGCCTGTTTACTGACCAACTGGCGTTTTTCAAGCAGAATCTTATTGCAGAGAACTCCTATTGTGGGGAACTTTTGTTATGCTTTGTTTTAGACTTTCAGTCTTGTCCTCTGCTCTCCAACCCTTTCCAGCCCGATTCTCAAAAAAATTGGAGGCTACTTGGGATGAGCGTCCTGAACACTCACAGAACATTCCTTCCCTCCCACTGTCTTGTGCCTCTTCATATAGGTTCAGAGACAGGAGATCACACCTTTTCATTTATTCAGGAAGTCAGGCTTGTATTTATTTCCCACTGAACTATGAACCGAGCACTTAGCAGGGTTAAAGATGAATAAAACCTGGTCCCCCAAACCTCAGAATTGTATACTTTATTGAAAGAAGCCTGCAAGTTAAGTAATCAGGATACAATGAAACATGTCTGAAAAGTAAGTGTAACAGCTTAATAAACTAGGAAGTACACTAGGACACTAAAATTAATTTTGTCAGGGCTATGAAGAAAACCATGCAGGAAGAATTTTTTTTTTTTTTTAATGACCTGACATTTGATTGTGAAAGTTTAGAATTTTGGCATGTGACAAAAATAGAGGTAGTGAGGAAGGGTGGATTTAAGTTCTTTTAGGTGGAGGAAGTAGGAAGATGCAAAGAACCAGCATTCCTGGGGGATGCAACTAGCTGGATGGGGTTGGACCAGATGGAAAAAGTGGTAGGAAATTAGGCTAAAAAGGGAAATTTAAGCTCTAGAGGGATGAAAATTGTACGCCATGCTAAGGAGTCTGCTCTTTTTTTAATTTATTTTTTTTTAATTTATTTTCAGCATAACAGTATTCATTATTTTTGCACCACACCCAGTGCTCCATGCAATCTGTGCCCTCTCTAATACCACCACCTGGTTCCCCCAACCTCCCACCCGGGGGGTGGGAGGAAGGAGTCTGCTCTTGATTCCAGCAATAGGATGTCACTGAATGTACTCTTAAGTTTCAGAAAGGGATAGAGTGTCACTACAGAAAATGGACTAGAGAGAAAAAGCTAGACACACACCATTTAGAAGAATGCTCATATCACTTATTCAACAAAGATGCATTTGGTACATAATTTTCAAGAAGTAGGCATAAAGCTGGGCTCTGGGAACAAAGAAGTAAAAACATGGTCCTTGCCTCAAGGAGCTCACTAGCTCGTGGGGGTCAAAAGGGAGGAGGAAGGGAGTTTAATAAACAAGACAATTAAAATATCATGTGGCATGTGTTTTGATAAATGTTGATCAAAATAAGAAATGTAAGAGCAAAGGTAAAACAGATTTGGAGAAAGAATGTATATTCAGTTTGAGGCTTACTGAACTTTAATTGCCTATGGCATAGCTACATAGACCCAGCTAATAGTATTTGGAATAAAAATCTGAAGGTTGGATGAGATATCTGGCCTAGAGATGCAGATGCGACTGCCATCAATATGTAAGTGATGGCTGAAGACTTGGATGGGGGTGAGATCACCTTAAGTAGCGGATAGAATTACACGTGAACAAAGAGTGGGATCTCCAGAATGTTTTGAGAGTGTAAACTATATTGTAGTATTTGTTCAAAATATTCCCTGCCCTTTCCTACTGATTACGTTTCTACCAAAGGTATCCCTTCCAGGTCTGCCCCTGAAGGGTAAATTATAGTTCCTGACTCATTGATGTAAAAGTTGGCCTTGGGATTTTCTTTGGCCAACGGAATGTGAGTGAAAAGAACATTAACCCATTCTGTGCAAAACTTTAAGACTTATTAACATGGTTCTGTCCTTTTCTTTTTGCTGTGCCTCAACAGCCAGATTGAGTTCCAGAGTGAAGAACCCAAACTGTCCCAGGACAGACATGTAACTGAAGCTGAGAGTAAAGTGAGATTTGGGAGGTTGTTAAAATAAAGCTATTTTATTGGAGCTAAATAATATGGGATAAGTAGAAACAAAAGAAGTATAATGGTTCAAATAGCAGGGATGATTTAGCAAGAAGACTGAGATTATCCAGGATGCAGAACAGATTAGAGCTCTGCAATATTTGATGTGTGGAGTTGGAATGCATCCAAAGTGACAGGTGTTTAGCTTGAGTGGTTGGGGGAAGGTGACCTTATTACATGAGATACAATAGCAAGTCCTACTACTCCTTTTATATCAGAACCGATGCTCAAGTTCACTTTGGAACTGGAGGAAGAACAGAGTTGAGATGTTGAAATTTGGACATATATTTTTAAGATGCTTCTGGTATGTTCTGGTGGAGATGCCTGCAAGACAGTAGAACACAGGGACCTTGGGCTAGGGGTCTGGACAAGGCGAGGTACCCCAGAGAGACTGGGTCCAATAAGAGCATGGCTAAGGATAGAAATCTGGAGGAAACTACATTTTAAGAGAAAAAAATAAAATAAAGCAAGGGAGTAAAATAAACTGAGTGAGAGTGGTTTCTGGGTGGCTCAGTCGGTTAAGTGTCTGCCTTCAGCTCAGGTCATGATCCCAGGGTCTAGGGATTGAGTCCCACATGGGGCTCCCTGCTCAGTGGGGACTCTGCTTCTCCCTCTCCCTCTGCCCCTGCCTCTCTGCTGGTGCTCTTTCTCTCACTTTCTCTCTCTCCCAAATAAATAAATAAAATCTTAAAAAAAAAAAATAGGAGTAGTGAGTGAGAGAAATAAAACATGAAAAAGTGATGTTTTGTGCATGAAAGATAAAATATGTTTTAAAATTGCAGTCAAGTAATAAACAAGAGGAAAATTTGAGATTATTGGTGTTTACATGAAGATGTATGTTAGAGTAGCAGATTCCAAGGGAAAAGTTTCAAGATCTGTACCTGAGTAATAATCTCATATCATCCAGTTAATCTTAGGAAGTTTCTTAAATTGCCCTTATGACTTCAGTAATTGGGTTCTGGAAACAAAAGCAAAAAATTTAAATTCTTTATTTTCTCTTTGAATTTTAGCTGCAGCACCTTTTCCTCTGGATTAGAAGAGGACAAAGCCTGGTTTGAAGGAGGTTTAGAGTATAGAGATGAAGAGATTTTTTCTCTTTTCCTGAACTGGAATAGTCAGATTTCAAAACAGTAAGTTCACACTTTGCAGGCCCTGCATGGCGATGCAATGATTTCTAAGATTTCAGTCGTGTGGTGGGCACGGAACCCTGATAGTAATGAGAAGGGAATTGAGAGTAATGAAGTGGAGAAAGCAAGAGCTGAAAAGTGAGCCAATGTTGTCAGGGGAGTCAAGGTTGAAGGGAGGTCATCTTCAGACCAGGGAGGGTGGGTGTGGTGAGCACGTTTGCAGCTGAAGAAAGGAAACCAAAGAAAACAAGGAGATGGAAGACCCAGGAGAGAAAAGTGACGATTGATGGTGAAAGTTCCCAGTTGAGGTAGGAGGGACGGCACGAAAACTAAAATGAAAGGAAATACATGCCACCAAGAAGAGAAGACTAGAGCCTCGTCTTCCAGATTCTAGACAGAGGGAAGGAGGGAAATATAAATCGATCAGCATGCCAATACATTGGATAGTGGCCCAAAGAGAAGATAGGGGAGAGTCATTTGTAAACTCTATAGAACTGAGCCAATCAATTACTAGTTTGATCAGTTTAATTTTAGTTTTGGTGAGTGATCAGGAATACAGACTGGAGCTTGGGGACCAGATCAGAGAAGGAACATCTTTTTGAGAATTATCTGTCAGGAAGTGATAGATAAATGAATGAGAATTGAAAGAAATCTTCCAGATACTCATGTAGAGAGGAACCTGGGAACCTAGGGCAATCAGCTTATTCACTCTACAGAAAGTGTTCTAGAACAGTGGTGCCCTGAAGGAGTCAGTGGTCATGAAAAGTGGGCAAAATGGGGTGAGGTAGAGTCACAAAGGGGAAGTGTCATCAAAATGGGAGAAACCAGTTGTTACAAGCTACAGAGGGGTCAAGGACAGTGACTCTGACCCAGCCCCTGGGACAACTCCCAGCTGGGGCAGATAGACCCCCATGATAAAAGTTTATGAATAAACGAGTGTGGGCTATGAACAGACTATGAAATTTAGTGAACAAAAAGGTATTTGGGAATCTGGGCTTCAATCAAAGAACCCTGATGACTGCCCCTGTTTAAAGCATGATCAGGCAATGGAAAAAAAAGAGATTTCTTGATCTCCCTATGAACTTGGGTTCTGAGGAGAGAGGGCAGATAAGAATTACAGCTAGAAAAAACAAGGAGCAAAGTTTTATCACAAGAGCAGGATTATAAAAGGCGGTTCAGAGAAAGACTCAGAAGAGTAGGAGAACGTGCAGACCCAAAAAGGAAAGGCAACAATTAAGGGAGGGAAGGTCTGAAATGGGACAGTTGTTGTTCCTGTGACAAGAGATTCCTGATCCTATAACGTGCCTTCCACAAAGCACTTGACTGAGGATATGGCTCCCCAGCTACCAGTTCTCCTTCATCAGCATAGTGGGAGGCATGCTGATGACCTAGTAAATGCTGCTCTCATTGTGGTGTCTGGATTTCTGCTACCCGAAAGGTCTTCATTTCCACTCTTCACCAGGTCGGTCTCTAACTTTCTATGAAGATCCCTCTACCTCTGTTACCTCCACAGTCCTCCCGAGTTGAAGCTTCAACTCCTCCAAAACCATTTGCCCTTTATCAAGACTTTCTTCAAGTCTTGCAGTCTCTCCCACACCTACTTTTACTCCCTTCCTTATAAAATAACATTTGTTGAGCATCTACCACATGCTAGGCCTAAGCGAAATTCTTTCCATAAATGTTCTCATTTTAAACATTTGAAGTAATGTCCTCAAAATGAGATCCCGGTGACCACGGAGGTGAAGAAGGCAATCAGGACTCCCAGAGTTGTACTGGTGGTGTTACATACTCTTTCTTTGCATGAATGAGTTCTTGTGGTCAGTCAACACCACTGCCTATACCAAAAATTTCATTTATTTTCCTTTTATACATTTGCACACAGCCAGCCAATCTCTATATTCGAAGGCAACCTAGTTACCCATTTTCATCGTGCCTACTTCCAGGCTGCTAAGTGCTGTTGGAGAAAATGGACTAGCTATGCTGATTGCTTTCATTACATTGTCATGATGTCCAACCTTAGCTGGGCCTTCACAAATACTGGCAATCCTTCTGCTTCTCTCTCGACAGCTATTTCCCATTTCCCACAGCATCTGTTCCAAATTTGTGTAGTTTTCTTCAAGTCTACATTAATTAAAAACAATCTTAACATGGCTTAACAGCCTCTCCAAAATCTGGCTCCTTCCCACCTTCCTGGTCTCCCCAAGGGCTATGTTCCTTCTTGCTTTTCTAGACTCTAGCCACACTGATGCTTTTAATCCCCTTGTCTTGTCTTTTCTGGATATTCTGTTCACTGTATTTAGGAAGATTTTGTCTGGCTTCTTTGTTTAACTAAGTGCTCATCCTTCAATGTTACCTCATCTGGTGAGCCTTTCCTGACCTCCTAGATTAGCTTAAATCCTACCAAAATATTTTTGATATTCTGTATATGTTTAATGATTTCTCTGAAGCCAGCCCTCTCCTCAGGCAGCTAAGTATGTGCCAATAGTGGTGATATTGTCTCATTTAACTAATCTATAACCAGCACATAGTACAATGTCTGGCCCTTGAGAAGTGCTTAATACCTATTACATAAGGTATTAAGAATTAATTAAGAATTTGTCATTAATAATCATATGTACTTATGTTTATCCAAAGGCCTACACAGACCTGGAATACCTTGGTTTTACATAGAGTCTGAAAAGGTATAAAAAGCATGTAAGACTGAAGTTTTTGTGTTGCCAGTAATTTGGGGCAGAAGAGTTTCTCAGACTAGATATAAGACCTGAGGTGGTAGAGAGCAGATGGGTGTCTTGCAAATATTGCTTTCTTTGTCTTGACCCTGAAGGTACCAAGATGTTTTGTAGGATGTCTGTAAGAGGTTCTGAGACAGACCAAAAAAATAGGAAATCGAAATATCAAAAAGCTGCCCCAGCCCTAGGGGTGAGGAAATTCGTCATTCGGATATGTTTTCTAAGAATGAACTGGACAACTAAGCAATTGAGGACTATGGAGACTGAGATGTTGTTATTCGTAAGGCATTCTCTAAGCTTACTTCCGTTGTCACCCTTTCCTATTTGACGTCCCTATCCTCTACTTGAGGATTGAGGTTTATCCTTGAGCTGCGAGCCCAGCTCAGGGACACATTGTGCTGGGAGCCAAAAGTTGCCGACCTTGGAAAGAGGAAGGTGAGCAAAATGAACAAAGGTAGCCAGGTGACTCGGCAGCTGTCATAGGTACCGCAGATCACCTTTAGGTTCGGGCCAAACTCCAAGTGCCTGGCTCCTTCATTACTCTTGTATTCATTCTAAAGAGGGCAAACAAGAAAGAGGTCTAACTTTGAAAGTACTGAGGGGAAATGACAGAGATAGTGAACCATGTCATTTAAGGAGTTTCATTCCCTAACAAGGTAGGAAACGACGTGGGGAGGTTGGGGGGTAGGAAAAGAATAAATGAAACAAGATGGGATTGGGAGGGAGACAAACCATAAGAGACTCTTTTTTTTTTTAATTTTTTTTTTTAATAAACATATATTTTTATCCCCAGGGGTAGAGGTCTGTGAATTGCCAGGTTTACACACTTCACAGCACTCACTATAGCACATACCCTCCCCAATGTCCATTACCCCACCATAAGAGACTCTTAATATCACAAAACAAACTGAGGGTTGCTGGGGAGAGGGGTGTCAGGAGAGGGTGGTCGGGTTATGGATATTGGGGAGGGTATGTGCTATGGTGAGTGCTGTGCAGTATGTAAACTGGCGAATCACAGACCTGTACCCCTAGAGCTAATAATATATTATATGTTTATAAAAGAATTAAAAAATAAAAAAATAATAATTTTTAAAAAAGAAAGTAAAGAAAATGTGTGGCTCAGTTGGTTAAGCATCTGTCTTTGGCTCAGTCTATGATCTCAGGGTCCTGGGATCAAGTCTCACATCTGGGTCCCTGCTCAACAGGGAGTCTGCTTCTCCCTCCCTCTGCTTGTCCTCTCTCTCTCTTTGTGTCTCTCAAAAATAAATAAATAAATAATCTGAAAGAAAGAAAGAGGAAAGGAATAAAGAGAGAAAGACAGAGAGATAAAATGTAACGATTTAGGCCACATTTCTCCTTTCCCCAGGCCTTCCAGTGTCACTTGTCCTTGCTCTCAGTCCCAGTAGAAAAGTCCCAGTAGCCCCAAGGACTAGCCACCTGTGACATCACAGGTACTGATCCTATTTCTGTGGTTTGTCATCTACATTCAGATTTCAACAAAATTGAAACTTCAGTCTGAGGTTAGTGAAAATAAAGCTCTAATTTTTACCACCGCAGTCACCCATCCCTATGAAGCCTGTAAGGGTCACTTTAGGGACCATGGCCTCCAGGAGCTGCTGCACTAGCGGGTCAGTGAGGTAAGAGTTTGAGATTAAATTAAAAATGGATTTCAGGAGCTCCTGGATCAAGACTGTCTATCTTCACTGGATAATGTTACACCAGGACCAAGGCTGAGATTTATTTTGATAAGAAATGTTATTTACTAAATATTATTGTAACTGCAACTTTGGAAATTTTATTGGGTTGTGGTGCTCTCACTGACCCATTTCCTATAGGTCTCACATGATGAGTGAAATAATTTATGCTGTCACCCTATAGAGAAGAATCTATTCCTGAGCCCTAAACCTTAATTTGAGTTGAAAAGTCCGAAGTGGGTGGCAAGGCTAATGTTTAGCACTAACCCTTAATACCAGAGCTTTATGTGTCAAAAGGAACAGTTCTCTGGTGGAAGGGGAGGCATTCTCCTCCTTTCAATGGGCAAACAGGAATGTGGAAACACAGACCCGACACCCACGAACACAACTTTAGGTTGAGTTCTAGAACTGGACAGACCTTGCTGAGAGCTGACTACTATAAGAATCAGAAATCTCTACTTCAAGAACTTAATGATTTTTTTTTTATTTTCCTTTTTTTTTCTTTCACAATATTTTAAAATTATTTTAAGACACAGGCCTTCTTTAGCGGTGTGAAAAAGAACCAAGGAAACAATCTACAATTGGGACACATTTTTCAAGAACAGTGAAGACTGTGCCACTGAAAACTGGCATTGGCGGCCATAGGAAGTTATGTGGCCTGAAAGGTCCAAGAAATAGATTAAGGCTTCTTGATCAGCCACTCCTCGCTAATTGGCAATCTCTTCTGTGTTAAACCTTGGCGGTTTTGAGTGGGTTTCAATAAGAAAACATTTAGCAAAGCATTAGTCAGATTACTGTGAACTCTGCTGGGGACAGAGCCAAAAAAAACCAAATCCAACAAAAACTGAGTAACTATTATGAGTCAGACTTTGCAGAAGGCATCTTAGGCATATTATCTTTTTCAGTCCTTCCCCAAACCTTGTGAAATAGCTACCATCATTTCCATTTTACAAGTGAGAAAATTGCAACTCAGAGAAGGTTAGTAATCCATTGAAGATCACACAGCTGGAAAGCAGAACAAGTACATCCAGGGTGCTGGGAAGCCTGACAACAAATTTAATACTTGTCCTTTCTACTATTGATCTTTGCCAAAAAAGCACGCTATTCACCCATTGGCCAGTTTCCTTGGGCCCCAGGCAATTTGCCAATAGGAAAAAAAAAAAAGTGATCAGTGTTAGAAACCTGGAAATGGACCTTATGTGACCTTAAGGCACATGTGCTTTTTTTGCTTTTCACAAAGGGAGTCAAAATTCTCTCAAAAAAAAAGAACAAAAGCTGCAATTCTTATAGGTTTTTACTTGAGCTGTATTCAATTTTTTTTTTTTAAGTGAGGATCCTAATCATTGGATTATGGTGAGATCAGAAAAGAGTTATCTAGTATATCTCTAAAGTCACACAGAGAAGCATAATAGGAAACATATGTAAAATATCAATTTTCACAAAACAAATATTTATCGGGGTGGAATGTAGGGGGAATGAAGAATTTAAGCTTTATGTTTATTGAGCTTCAAACTGATAGAACTATTACACAGAAATGAATATAACGATATATCATGATTAGTTATGACATATTGGCACCACTCTCAAATTAATCCAGACATTTAGATCTTCAAAGCGGGTTACAATTTTTTTGGACCATGGTAGCAATTAATAAATCAATCTTATCACACAGAGTGATTGATTAGCACTTTTTGCAAAATGTATAGCAAATGGCCATGCTAATCAAAGGATGTAAAACTATTCATAGATCTTTTTTTTTTTTTAATTTGAATTTTTTTTCCAATTATAAACAGATCTTTTTCCCCCCTCTGGCAATATATATGTGCATTTAATATTCCATGGATAGCAAAATGTTTAAGACTGACAAATATCTACAGTCTGTAACCTCTATGGGAAAAGGCTTTGATTACAGTAAAATTACACAAAAATGTGTCATTAAAAGGCATTGGACAGACATAAAATCTAACCTTTTGAGCTGAAGAATACTTAATATTCTCTTCATGATCATGCAAGGGGAAATTCTTTGCTATGGAATAGCTATTTTCCTGTTAAGCAGGCTATTTCATCAATGATTTATTCCTGAGATGTAATAGGTCGTTTAAAATGGTGGTTTAAAAGTTGGGCCTTTTTGTTTAATTTTCTCACAGGCGGTTGGTAATTATCATGGTCCTGCAGTTTCTCTGGAATGCCGTGGAGGGTCAAATGCCAATGGAACCCTGCTTTATAGGGTAATTAAGACAGTCGACATGGTTATTAAATACATCATGCTAAACTAAACTGGAATGCTGTGAAATAAAATCCAAAATCATAAATAAAACTTAGGTATTCCAGCAAAGGGGTATGTGTGAAAAGGAGGAGCTTTATACTCTCAGGATTGCAATAAATAGCTCTCGCCCACTCAGACTTACTAAAATCTGGCTACTGAAAGCCTCTGGATTTGCCTTTGAGACAGTGAAACTGAGATCAATACTACAGCTCTGTATATACTTGAAGTTCTAAGTCCCACCATTTCACATTACGTAAAACAACATCAGAATACTTTTGATGAATCCTTTTCCTGCCTTCCTTATTGCCAAGACCAAACACTGAAAAACCTGTGATAAATTAAGTGATCCAAGGTAAGTATGCTATGACTAGCAAATGAATTATATACACACACACACACACACACACACACACACACATATATATATATATATATATATTTTTTTTTTTTTTTTAACATTTTCAAGACTCTCCCTGTGTAAGTTCCTTCCAATGACTGTTCATCACTGTGGATTCATGCTGCCTTTGAGAATTCATCTGTAACCCGCAAAAGACCACGGCAATAGGAGGACTACTTCAAAGAAGCCAGTAACAGGCTCTATCTGAAGGCTTGTTGATGTTGATAATTCTAAACGGTGGTGATAGGTAAATATTGTCATCAGTAGAGATATGTCTTCCAAATATGTGTCTGTCTTGCAGTCATAAGCTTTCAAACCCAAAAGCCGAAGGCTTCGGTAATTTAATTTCTTTCCAGAAAATGTGATGAGTAAACAAAAAATGCTGGCAAAAGGGCCGGACAGAATGAGAAAAGAGGAAAATGCAATCTTTCCAACCTATAATATGTTGCCTACGAGAGATTTTCAATTATTCCTCCCTTGCGTATTGCCTGGAAGTCTTTTTTTCTATATGCATGTTTACAGGCAAATTCATTGGTTTACTAGGCAAAGGAAAAGAACCGCTCTTAAATAGGGAAATAAATATTTCCAATTCTAGCTGTAAAACTAGAAGCCAAAATGTGTAGCTGACAGGCACAGAGCCAGCTGACTTCAGATCACTAGCCTTTCCTTAAAACCAGTCTTCCTATTTCCACATGGAACACATTTTAAGTTAACAATGTGTAGTTTGGCAAAGGAATTGTTTTTCTTTGGCATGAAACGGTTGTCTCGCTTTTTAAAAAATGTATTTTCTGCCTGCTCCTACATACAACGTACGTCAACATTCTTTCAGAACTTTCAAAACTGTTGTTACCTCAGAAAAGTTTTAGGTAATTACCTTTTTTAAATCTTTGCCCAAGGAGGAAAATACACATTTAACATATTCATATGCTCGCGTCCATGCTTCGTAGAATTCTGACCACTGCCTAAATATGCCTTGAAATGCATACTGAATGGTGATTTAACTCTATCGCCTACTTCGGAAAAAACAGGCCTTCTCGGAGAAGTCTTTTAAATTTCGTTTGATGAGTATTTTTACAGGATTTATCGACAATGTACAATCTGAAAATAAATCTGGCCGCTTCCTTCTCTCCTCCCTGTCAGAGTCTTAAAAATTGAGTCCTTCTAGCCACAGTGTATTTTTGGCACTAAAAACAGTAGAGTGGAATGCTACCCATTCAAACCTTCGCAATCTCTTTCCCCATTTCTGGCTACTGCCACAGAAAAGTCAGAAAAGCAGAAATGTAAATTCTCAGACCTCGGTTCCACATGAAGTAGGACAGGCCGCTGCACCAGCTACTGTTTGAGACCAGATAGGGCCACTGCTGCCTACACATAAAGAAGCCCATTAAGGAGAAGTTGTTTATTTCTGCTTCTGCAGAAATCATAAACACCAACCCTGAGCCTGACGGCGCAAGCCATGCGCAGTAAATTCTAGTACTTTGCCGGCCATTCTAAGCTGCCCAGTAAAAGTTACTGTAGCTAAATCCCATATACATTTCATGAAATAATCCTCCTCAGAAGATGGTATCATATTCATGCACAGCAGGGTGTGCAAATGCTTATAAATTACACGTCGCATCGGAGATATCTATTTTAAAAAATCTGTGCAAATTTAACCATGACCCTTTGCCAGACAATAGGCCTTCATATGCTTTGCAGCTTAGCAGACACCCAGGAATTTTGTTTGGAAGCGATAGCTACTGTCTATGTAATATTTAGGACCTATTCATGAAGCATCTGGCAGAAAATAAAAGGGTTTTCTCCACTAACATATGCTAAAGGAGGATGTGGTCCTGCGCCGACTCCTCCTCTTCTGATTTTTTGCAAATAGCACAACATAAGAGACGGTTGTTTCTGGCTGCCCTGCTGCCTGTCATGGCTGTCAGGCGAAATCCCATGAATTATTGCTCTTCCAGATGTAAGAGATTTTCAGGCTGCCTTAAACTGCCTGTGGTTTGTGGTGCTGGAGAGGAGAGAAACGAGATTAAACTTCATCTCATCAGTGCAATCTGAAAAGATCACACAGAGGACTAATAATCAGGGCTTTTTCATTCCAGAGCCAGACTTGAGAGCTGTGTGTTTTTGTTTCAAGGTGATGTCACATTAAGCTTGTTGGAAGACAGTGATTAAGGTCAAACAATATTTGAGGAAGATCAAAAATTTAAAAAAAAGTGTTCAACCCACTTCTGATGCTTCCTTATTGCATTTGCTTAAAGGGGAAAGGCTGATCATTCTCACTGATGGCAGAGAACAAACGGGAAGAGTACTTAGTCCTGTAATTCAAAGTTGTTAGCATTTCTTAACACAAGGTTAATGTGGGGAAAATTAGGAATATTCTCATAAAATTATAGCTCTACTGTTCGTTGTAATTTAGAGGAAGCATACATCACCATCAAGAAAAAAAATCAAGTGTCTCTTTTTGTTATCTCTAAAGGTCAATTTTGAAGTCTTCTTCTTTTTTTTTTTTTTTTTTTTTTTTTGTATTTTGTTTTGTTTTTGATTCTGTGACCGTGTCATACGGAGGCTGGAAATATTCATTTAAAAAAATCAGCAGGTGAAAAAAAAAATCCGCAGGTGCTACTAATGTTTTCTGATATGTAGGGGGTTTTTTTGAAGATACTTTAGTTTCGTTTTCCCCTCCAAAAAATAGCATTTCTAAACCACCCACACCCCCGCAATAAGTGGGAAATATCAGCAGATTCAATAACCCCGGTTACGAACATTCAACTAAAGGTTTTTATAACTGTTTCCAGAATGACTCAGAAAATAAATCACACCCTCTGCCATTATGTACAGTTTGAGTCCTCGGGGAAAAAACTTATAACTCATTACATTTCCATTCCCTTTGATCAAATACCATATACAACACCTGGATATTATAATTTTAAATAATAGTTGTGACACAAACTAGGATAATGCTTAAAAACCTAAGAATCTTAATATGGTTACTATTAGTTCATATCATTTACAGCATGGAGAAATGGTGAGTGGTTTTGTGGCATTTTGCTAGAGCTCCATCAGCAAAATATTAATTATAGATCAAGAAAACATGTTTTTTTAAGAAACACCTGGAAATAATCGACAAATATATATGTCTTAGATCAGAACATAATTGCCCCAATTCAACCTGTATAACTTTTTTTTTTTTTTTCTTAAGATGTAGCCTGTAAGTAATGGGGTAGGCTACCAGATGTAAAACCTCCCAGGCCAGCTTTTCTTTCCATTTCAGCTTAGGCACCTCACAAAGGTTCTCTAATGTGAAGGATCCCAGTGAAACAGTGATGAAAACCACAGGTACAAGTGGCTTACATGAAAGTATTTATTGCTTTTCATGCATTGCATTATAGCAGACTGGAAAAAAGTCCTTCATTGAAAATGCATTAATTATTTGACACTGGTTTGCCTCAAAGTCATTTTTACTATGGGATGCAAGCGAAAGATCACAGCTGAAAAAAAGATCATCATACTTGAGGTAGGCTCACAGAGTCTTTTCTTATGTTCTGTGTGAAGTTGTCTTGAACTGAAACCTATGCTCCTTAAGGATTAAGGGATTGAAAAGCAAAGACTGAAGCTGCTGTAATTTAAACCTACAGATTCCCTAGCACAAAGGTGCAAAATGGACTAAGCCAATCTGACTCTTTCCTTGTGCAGTAAAGAAATCATTTTCCTTTAGAAAGTTTTACACTATTAACATTCCAAAGGTGTTATCATCTTTAAAGCAAGTGGTCTTCTCTTGGCTGTTACTATGCCTCGAGTGCCTGCAGACATTAAATCAGTGGACATGGTTTTAAATGACCATGTATGACATCTCTAACCAGGCCTTTCTGTGTGAGAAACAGGAAGAAATTTTGAAGAAAAACATGCATAATGATCATCATTGACTTGCGTTTTCTTAGTTAAATTGGTATTTTGTCCATTAAATATTTGGGGGACATTCGAGGTTGCATATTTACTTTTTGTTTCATTTCTAGAAAAATGCTTATTTCTGAGTCAATGAAATTTCAAGATATTATTCAGCCTTCAAATAGTAAAAATCATTTCTGAGCACTGGAAGGCTGCTTGAGTGCAAGCATCTGTTTTCTTACGTGTGAGTTAGGTGGAAATGAAAGCTCAAGGAGAGCTTTATTTGCCTGTTGATTTAATCATTTGTTCAACAGTTATTAAGCACCTACTAGATGTCATGCAGTTGAGGACTTCAGATACAATGGTGCAAAAGTAGACATACCTTCATGCCTCATGTGGTACACTTACATTAAATTAATAAGTAGGTAAGTAGCTTTTCAACTATAATTGTTACCCATGCTGTAAAGGAAATGCATTGAGAAAGGTCATGAAAATATGAATTCACAGGAATGTGATATTTGCAGCCATTTGTGGTTGTATAGCTCTGCCCTGAGGACGCAGTGACTTACCGCAAGGCAAGTTAAGCGAGAGCTTTATTCCTATATTTTCTCAAAGCAAACAAACAAACAAACAAACAAAAACTTCAACTCTAAACAAAAGATTCAGCTAAAATTTTTGTGTGCTGGTATCAGAATTCAGGGTTTCGTTTTTAGTTTCCAGTGTTAGATAGGAAAAATAGTGAGTGTAAGAAGATAATATTTCCAGGATAAGCCCTTTTAAATGGTTCTTACTGATTATATCCAATCTCCCTTTGAAAAGCCATATGGAGAAAATAGATCATCTTAAAACATAAAACCCCAAATCCTTGGTTACAAAACTTGAATTTCAGCTATTGTTTTTTCTCACAAAAATATTCTGCTCCAATCCTTCGCAGATTTTCTGCCTGTATTTCTCATCTACTTTTTGAAGACAAAACGTAGCCTCATTTTCTCACCTCCAATTTGAAGGCAGTTTGGATATTTCAGATCTTGATCTTTCAGTCTCTTACCCTCTGGGTTTTTACTTCTGTTCTTTGTGTTAATATTCCTAGTTTGCTAATATTTTTGCCATTCACATTAAATGTCTTCACTAAAGTACTATGGAGGAATGATTTGGTTCAGCTAATCACGTTTGGCTAAACCCGTTGCTAAAAAACAAAACCCGAGTAAATCTGAAGGTCTAATTGGCTTTATTCAATGATTCATCCCATCTCACAGAAAAGAGCTTGGAGGAACTATATGAAATGGAAGGCTTTCACAAGCAGAAGGAGGCAGGGCAGGGAAGTTTCTGGTAAAGAGTAGACCGCTTCAAGGAAGGTGGGGGGTCTATCCAGCAGATGACATCCCTAGTGCTGACCAGGTGATTCCAGGCCTGACTGGTTAAAGATCACCTTCCTGGGAGAGGCTGCAACTGCAGTTAGGTATTAAGTCTTTGTTTGTTGATGTGGGACTTAGCACAAGTGATTCATTTGGGACCTTTTGACTCCTTTTTTTTTTTTTTTCAACACCAAGAACATATCCGGATCATCCATGTACATAGATCAAAATAAACATACTGTTTTCCCTTTGGAACAACTCAACGCAGTTCCCCTCAAGTATTTTCAAGTTCCTAGTCCTTTCTAGCCACTTTGCTAGAACTTGGCTCTTGAACTTGGATTCTTCATTTTTATTGAGATCACTTTCACTCAACTTTCAAATCAAATTACTCACGGGAACATCTTCAAGTGTCGCCCCTTTGATGTCCAAAGGACTTTGTGATTTTCAAATTTACAGAATGAATACTGTATTCAGTTTTCCGAACATGAATGATGGCCCCAGAGAAAGTTGTACCCAGATAAAATTTAGAGTTTGTTTCAGAGGTTACTTTTCCTGGTTAAAAGAATAACAAATATGCTTTGTGTACAGCACATAAAGATATAGAAAAATATTAATAAGTAAATAAAAATAACTCTAATCCAACCAAAGAGATTAAATCAGTGTTCTCCATTTTTTTTCTTGTCATTTATCATATATCCACAAAACAATATATCCAAAAAAATCTTGTCTTTTTCTTTTGCTAATTTTAAAATACTTGCTGTGTAACTGCTCATTACAAAGTTCTCAGTAATATGTAAATGAAGCTCTATTTAAAGTAAATTAAATGACAATGGCCATTCTCTTCTCTCTAAGGGAGAAAAATAAAGATACTTAATCACTATATTACCTTTCATTAAAAGTTCTTCTCAAGTTAAATTTGACACCTTCCGTTATTAGAATTTTAAATTATTTGAATATTTTTATAGGAATTGTTCAACTTCCTCTCTCTCATTACTTCTGCAAAACTGAAACACTCAACAGATTTTTTTTTCCGACTTACAATGGCCACCCAACATGCAATAGTACCTCTTTTGATCATCACTCATCCATTCATGATAATGTGGAGAGTGAATATCTACTGTGCATTGTTGGGTTGTATGTTTGTCAAATCAAAGATGTAAAAAAAAAAACAACAGCAATCCTGTCCTTAAGAAGTTTATGTGTTCTTTAATTATTTCCAACATTTATTTGAAACGGGAATTCATTTTAATGTTAAGGGAGTGAAAATCTAAATAATAAAATGAAAACTTGTAACAACTTCATATCACATAGTCCAATATAAAATGCAGGGATTTGTGTATTATTTGATATGTTAGAAATTCTAGTCTGTGTTTCTCTGTGAACATCAGGTTGGCTCTATGAGCCCCACATTTCACTGCAACCCACCACTACACACATCTGCTACTGTCTGCTACATCCAAGTTATTTTTTCCTGTAGATTAAAATAGTACAAATATTTTACAGTTTGCATCTGAAGACATAGCAAATAAAAGCTAAAAGCATGGAACTTGGAAATATCCCAGTATCTAAAATTTGCATTCGATTATGGGAGTGAGGGGTGGCTTTCTCATGGGTTTATGGATTTCTATCTTTAGATGCTACTTTGGCCAATGCTTCTCATTTATAACCTTAAAATCCTATCTTGAAGGTTCAGACACCCTCTCCAGGAGTAGAAGTAATTCCATTTCTATACTCCATGTGCCTCTTGAGGCCAGATCTGCCAGTAATGCTTAATTGGGTTGGAAGATAGTGGATAGTACCAGTTTATCATACAGGCAACTGACACAAAACTTTTTCACTTATCTGAGGTTGGACTGTGTCTGGGTTCAGAGATGAAAGGTCAGTTCTTTATCCACTAAGTCCCCCAGACATTCCAAAATCCCCAGTACATTACAAATTTGAACAGTTTAAGCTCTCTTAAATAAAGAATCTCTTCTCTGGGTAAAGTATACAGTGTATATAGATACAGTGGAGAAGAAACATGTGAAAGGTCACAGCCATGACCTTTTAACATCAATAGTTTTATTTATAGCCAAGAGCTTAGTCTATAGGGCTTAATATAAAAGCAAGAAGAAAGACAAAGGTATCTGGTTAGCTTTATAATAGCTATCCGGTTATAGAAAATTTGTCTTTTTACTCTTGAGCTGAGAATAAAAATTATAAATAATTTAAGTGACAGCTATTTTAAAATAAAGAATAACATTTCTCAATCATTTTTAATTGAACGCATTCTACTTCTCTCTGGATATGGCCTAAAATAATCTACCAGGTTTTAAAAGAATAGATTTATTTCGTCACGTGTGTGATTCATTCTTAAAAGACAAAATAATAGTATTGTATTTTTATGACTACCTGCTTCCTTGTCACCTATTTGGTGTCTCACTGTACTTAAAATTATACTTGGGAGAGTTGTAGATTACAGCAGTCAAAACCCTGTTTCATGGAGTTTTAGTAGTTTAGGAAATTTAGCATACACAGATACAAGCAGTAACTTGCTGTTTTCAAAATAGTTCTTGAGTACTCTTACATGCCTGAAGGTATATTGAGAGAAATTCAAAGATGCCCCAAAACACACAGTGGGAGCAGAGTGTGAAACAAGGCTAAAGAATTGGCCGCTAAGGGTTGGGGGACAAGTTGAGATGAGCACTCCTCCTACAGAGAGACTGGGAATGGTTTTATACAGAGAGCCTGATCTTAGTCCCCAACTCTATGTCAGGGGAACCAGGAAGCCTCTTGGAAGTATCCTCTCACTATCTCCAGAGAAGACCACCACCCTCTCCTTTCAACAGTCGTCATCGGGGAAATAACTGGAGCCTAAGACATTTTTGTCTTCTCCTCTCAGGAGACCAATTTACCGTTCTGACACCCTTAGCTGGTAGTTGGCCTTTTGCTGTTGTGATAGTCTTTGCACAGTTTCTTACAACAAGTTCATTTCATTCATGATAAAGTAATAATGGAAACTGACAGATAGCCTTTTCTTTTTAACTGGAACTTCCAGAGGCAACACATTTATCCGAAAAGTTGACTACATTGGCCAGAATTGCAAGGCCTGTATCCATGTGTAAAATTGTCAAGGATGCCTTTTCGTCATACTCCAATTTGAGTTGAATGGAATACTTGGGACTTTTGCCTTCTAGTTTTGTATCCTTGCTCCAAATTTATAACCAAACTTCTGGTGTGTTCTAGAAATCTCTCTCAATGACTGCCAACACCAGAGACACCACCACCCCAACTCCCCCCACCCCCACCCTCCCACCACCTCCTCTCAGGACTGCTATATTTTCTAGTTAAAAGGATATCAACTGAGTCATTAGACAAAACAAATATTCAGTAAACTGTATTGAGTATTTAATAGTGAGTAAAAGCCCAGCGCATAAAGATTGATAAGATATTGAAGTATCTTACAGAAGGTAGAAGCCCAGATTCTGGAGCCAGACAGACCTGGATTTGAATCTCTAGTCAAAGACCCACTTGATTTATGGCTTTGGCCAATAGCTGAACTTCTTTAAGCCTCATTTCCTTAAAATGAGGGCAGCATATAATATGAGGTGTGATAATTGCGAGGCTAGAATGGGTTCATTTATGTAAATTACAGGACTGGTTTATAGTAAGCAGTCACTTAATCTTAATTATTTTTAGTATCGTTGAATTAAAAGTCATTTGTACAATGGAAGAATAAGAAAATCAAGGTTATTGACAACATTTAGATAATTAAATGCAGCAAAATATATAGTTGATTATTCTCCTTTTTTTGTGTCATTTTAAGTGTATCTAATATTTATCAGTAACTACACCGAGAGAAAATGCTAAAATATATGTAGAATGAACAACGGTGATGAAATATTACTACTGAAATTCTTTTCCTTCAACTATAACCTCCTTGTGGTCTTGGCAAAGGGACTATTTTAACCTCCTTGAAGAACAGAAGGAAAACATCTTGCCCACATTCTCTACTATAGAAAAAGTTTGTCAGATTAGAGTATCTTTTTGATGTCATAACAGATCCTGAAATGATGTCATTATCAATCTTCCTCTCTGATATCCTATCATACAAGACCTAAAACCAACCAGAGAGAATTATTATTCTCTCTCTGCCCTGTCCTGAGTCAAGCTCAGAATGAGAATTGGTCCCAATACGTGTTAGTCCATCGGTGCCACCAAGACCAAAACACCTGTATTACAAGGAATAACTCCTGGCTCTAACTGTCCTCGGGTTTTCTTTGCTTCCATTGCATTCCATTTTTATTAGTCAGTTTAATTACCGAACGCCTACATATTCCCAACCTTGCATCAGACTCTTCCTGCAAACATGAGCAAAGTAAGCAGTAATCCCTGCCATGGACAAGTTTAAAGCCTAAATAAAGAAGAAAACAAGTAAACCAATAAATGCACCATCTTCAGTGAACTGTTATCCATTTACATGGTAGAGAATCAGATAAAATCTAGTGTTTAAAAATTTAGGTTATATGTCGAACCGGCAGATGGTGTTTACTCTTAGTGATTGGGAGGGAGATTAAAGAAGACATCTGGGGTGCTGCTGATGTTCTGTTTCTTGGTCTGGGTGTAGATTTTACAGCTGTATTCAGTTTGTGAAAATATCATCGAGCATCAAGTGACACACTTATGTACATTTTTCTTTTATATGTTATACGTTCAGTAATTCTTTGTAAAAAAATAAAGGCTTCTGGAGCGCCTGGGTTGCTCAGCTGGTTAAGAAGCTGCCTTCGGCTCAGGTCATGATCCCAGGGTCCTGGGATTGAGTCCTGCATCGGGTTCCCTGCTCGGAGGAGACCCTGCTTCTCCCTCTGCCTCTGCCTGCCTCTCTGCCCGCTTGTGCTCCCTCTTTATCTCTCTGTCAAATAAATATATAAGATCTTAAAAAAAAAAATACAGGCTTCTTTTCTCTTTGCACAGCACAGACACTTAGATAGGTACTTAGTCTCAACAAATATTTTAAAAATTGTATTATGATGATAATTTAAATTTCTAAAAATTAAAAACAGAGGAATCTCAACTGTTCTTCGCAACCATGAAAACAATCCTTATTTTTGTAAATAAATAAGTATGCCAAATCTTCAGTTATGCCTCTATTCATAATAATTTCATTCTATTCAAAAACCTCTAAGATTATTCCTGTATATTCCTGAGATTTTATATTACCATAGCCATCCTAAAGAGCACCTCCCACCAGAAAAGTCAACACACCAGTTGCTCAGAAATTTCCATTTGGGTTTCTTATTTTTTGCACCTACCAACAGCTTACTTAATGATGCCTTGAGCAAACAAGTAATTGCATTCACTGTATCCTCTTGGTATTACACTGTATTAACATCTTTCTTTCTTTTTTTTTTTCATGAAAATGTCATATGGGGATATGATTTACTTTTTAAAAATGCTCAATTTCCACTGCTGAATATAAAATGCATCCAAGTCATGGAAAAATTATAGCACCAAGAAAAGCAGCCCCCTAAAATTGTTTTAAAATTAATTCCATAGATATCACATAATTTCCCCCAATAAATATACTGTCAAACAACACATAGCAAATAGTGCTAAATTTACTCCTCTCTGCAGAGTTTAATCCTGTTGAAAACATATCCCCTTGAATTTACCTTAGATTTCATGCCACAAAATTCATCTTATCCCTTACTCCTCCTAAGCCCACATCCGAGGCTCTTCTTTCTCTATCTTTGATGACAAATAACTTTTTATAACATGTATTAATCTCTGGAAAGCACTTGTTTTTCCCTCAGTTTCAACCCCAGAACTCACTCCAGTCTGTATCTACTCTGTACATACTCTCTGTCAATATCAACATGTATTGCCAAGGTTTTCAGAGCACGACCCTTAGCTCTAGCTTCCAAACTCAAGTGACAACCAGAAATCCAACCATTGCCCACTCAACATAACCCAAACCCATCTGTATTCTCTTGAAAGCTGCTTCTCTCCTTCTCCACGTCATGTCACCCTGCCCCCAACAACTCTCTGTGTTTTCTATATTGGTAAATGACAGTCTTTCTCTTGAATAACCTTCCAATATCCTTCTCACTATATTTTTGCTGGAAAATTTCCTCTTCGCTGTTATCCCTTATCCCATTCTTGGGATCCTCTAACCCCGTACCCCTGCCATCAAAATGAATATTGTGATGTTTTTAACACTGCTCTTCTACTCATTCATTCATTCACTTTTTTGTGCAGCAAATATTTGCTGAGTAACTACCTTTCCTCGTCGTTGGATACTCAGATGAACAAGACATATTCCTTTCTGTGATGAAACTGTCTCAAAAGGGGAGACGTACAGGAATGGCTTTCTCACATGGATATTCCATAGCAGAGAGTTGAAATGCCTTTGTATGTCATACAAATGTTCTTCAACATTCTGGACTCTACGAACCTCTCCTGCTTCATTAACTACATTTCCCGAGTGTGTGCCCTTCACGGCAGGCCCCCAGAACTACATGTAGTTCTCCAATGAGCCTTATCCTTATGCTTCTGGGCCTTTGGACCCTCAGTGCGAAATGTCTTTGTCCACCTTGGCAGTCCAGCAAACTGATCTGGGAACTCTTTCCTGGCCTCCTCAAACAATTGGCGTCTGTCCTCTGTCCTCAACAACATCTTGTGCAGATTTAACATTTATCACACTATTTACTAATTATTGATTTTCACTTTTGCCTTTCCTACTAGATAGTGAAGTGCATGAGAGCAATGATTGAATCTCTTGTGCCCTCGGGTTGAATGAACAATAATCATATACTTGGGAATATGATTAAGAACATAGCCCAGGGAGTCAGACAGACATGGATATAAATCCCGTATCCACTCTACAATAGCTATGTAATCTTGAGAAGTTATATGTCTTCTCGGAGTCTCAGTTTCCTTATCTGTTAAAGGGAATAACAATGTTTATTCTAAAGTATCTGTAAGGATGCAACGAGATCCTGCAAATAAAGTGTTAGCTATAGTGCCGATCCATAGTAAATTCTCAATAACTTTTAGCTATTTTTTCTTATTATGCCTGAAAAATGGTGGCAGCATATGGTGCCTTTTATGTTTTATAGTTGTGCTCTGATGGTTAAAAAAAATAATAATAAAATAAATAATTTTTTTAAAAATGGATGGAAGGGGAAATGAAGTAAGACACACTGTCTTAGCTCAGGCTGCCATAACAAAATACCACAGACTGGATGATTTAAACAACAGAAATACTTCTCACTGTTCTCGAGGCAGGGAAGTCTGAGATCAAGGTGTAGGGAGACTCAGAACCTGTTGGGGGCCCTCTTCTTGACTTGCAGATGGCCACCACCTTGCTGTGTCCTCACATGGTGGCAGAAGAAAGAAAATCTCTCTCTTCTTTTCTGTATAAAGCCATTAATACTACAGCCCGATTCTTATGATCTCATTTAACCTCGATTACCTCCTAAAAGCCCTAATACAGTCACCTTGGAGTTATGACTTCAACATATGGATTTGGGGGGACACAATTCCATCCCTAGCACTCACGTTCTTTGCACTGAATCTCACCGCCATAAACAAAAACGAACCAACATGAGCAGAGTTCTTTACTGCAATCCATAAAAGCAGAAATTCTGAATCCAATTTACCCAAGCTTGAAGCTTTTTAGCCATCCTCCCTTTATTCATTACCCTAATATTAGAGTTTCTTGATCATCCAAAATACAAAATAAGTTGAAAACTGAACAGTAAGTGTATGACATGTGCTATCCATCCAAAAAGAGCATTTTTAAGAGACAAATAATTTAAGGTAGAAGACATTCTAGACCGTGAGTTTGAAAATACTCAGATCTTTGGGGACACCTGGCCTGCTCAGTCCGTACAGCCTGCAACACTTTATCTCAGGGTCATGTGTTCAAGTCCCACATCGGGCATAAAGCTTACTTAAAAAAAAAGAAAAAGAAAAAGAAAGAAAGAAAGCCACAAAATGCAAAAAACAAGATAATATGTGGCTCCTCAACACAGCGACTAGGGCTATTGAAACACTTAGGATCCTTCTGGGATGATTGTAAATTGTACGGGATGTGCTCTGGGGGTCTGGTGCTGATAGAGTAGAGAAGAAGAGGTTTGGAGGGAGAGCTGAGTCAAAGGGACCCCATGGAGTGCACCAGGAGTTATAAATCCTGCGGCTGTAATGGAAAAACCAAGAGATGCCTGCCTGGACTGGACACCTACTCTTCACCCAACACCTCCCTGCCACACCACCTCAGTTCTTTGAAATAGAATTCCTATGGCAAGGCCTCTAAACTACATTCATGTTAAATATACTGGATCACACTTTGATAATGAGGGCAAAAGAAAAATTGCCAGATTGCCTAGGTAGACATCCCTAAGGTAGGGATAAAAGAAGAGAATTTCTCTAGTCTCAGAAAGCCCCACTTGAATGAGTGTATTAACATATTAAGGAGAACCCAGTGTATGGATTGAAAGTCAAATGGCAACTGGTAGCTTTTTTTAAAAAACAAAGCATTATGGCTACCTCGTTAATTTCTTTTCTTACAGTAGAAGAAGTAAAAGGGTAAGACCTGAAGCCCACCACCCTGATTCCTTCTACCAGTCTCTACCACCAGTTTTTTGTAAGAATAAGATTGTGGTAATCATTTTGAAATATATATATAAATCAAACATCATACATGTTTTAAACTTACACAGCGATATATGTCAATTATTTTCCAATACAAGTGGAAAAAAATAAAAGAGTAAAAAATGGATGTACAGTTCTCATTGATCACAGAATGAGCAAACATATTGTGTAATATGCAAATAATGGAATATGATGTATCAGTGAGAATGAGCTAACAAAACATCCATTGTGGCAACATGCATTTTTTTAAGACTTTACAAACGTTATACTAACCTCAGAAACATAATTTTTATAGTTTCCTAAACCTAATAAAAAACGAGTACATATTGCGTGTTTCCACTTGTATAAATTTCAAAATCCGACAAGACTGATCCGAGGGGTTAAGTCAGGATCTTGGGCTCCTATGGGGAGGGTCTGGGGCCCAACTGGGGTGGGGTGTGAGGTTCTGCTTCTTAACCTGCCTGCTGATCACATTGTGTGTTTGCTTAAGGACAATTCATTAAGCTGTACACTTATGATCTGTGCAACACTTTATATACGTCAATAAAAAGTTCTAATACTTAAAAAATACCACTTCTGGGTATGTACCTAAAAGAGTTGAAAGCAAGAATTCAAATAGATATTTGTGTACACATGTTCACAGTAGCATTACTCACAATAACCTAACAATTAAAAACCAAGATGTCCTGTGACAGATGAATGGATAAACAAAATGTGGTATACCCATACAATGGAACATTATTCAGCCTTAAAAAGGAATGACATTCTGATAAATGCTACACCATGGAAGAAGCAGAAACATTATGCTAAATGAAATAAATGAGACACAAAGGGACAAATATTGTACGCTTCTATTTACAAAATACTTTAGTGTTGGCTTCTATAATAAAATACCATACACTTCGTGGCTTATAAATAACAAATACTCATTTCTTATGGTTCTTGAGGTGAGGAAGCCCAGTTCAAGGCACTAGAAGATCCTGTGTCTAGTGTAAGAGCCAGCTTTCTGGTTTAAAGACCGTCATCTTCTTGCTGTGTCCTCACATGGAAGAAGGGACAAGGTAGCTTTCTGGAGTCTCTTTGGTAAAGGTCCTAATCCAATTCAAGACAGCAAAGCCTACCAAGGGCGCTCCTCCTAATACCATCACACTGGGGATTAGTATTTCAACATATGAATTTAGGAGGGACAAAAATATTCAGTCTATAGAGGTACCTAGAGTGGTCAAATTCATAGAGACTTAAAGTAGAATAGTATTCATCAGAAACTGAGGGGAGACAGAAATTGGAATTTTTATTTAGTGGATATGGAGTTTTAGTTTGGGATGATGAAAAAGTTCTGGAGGTAGATAATGGTGATGGCTGCACAATAACATGAATATATTTAATGATTAATGACACTGGTACATCTAAAAATGATTAAGATGGCAAGTTTTACATGTATTTCACCATAATAAACAAATCAAAAACCAAAATATTAGTGGAGGCACATGCCTTCTTCTTCTCTCTCAATGGGAACTTGCCTACCTGTCCCTGGGATACTCCAGACACATTCTGCCCTATTGCCTCCAACTTGTTTCCTTTCAAAGCCACCACAGTTTCCATCCTCAGGTTCCACCTCTGGGATTTCCTTTTGTCATTAGCCATCTTCTTTACCTCAAGGCTACATGCCAGTATTTCCCTGGGCTGGCTCTAGTTCACCATCAGGAGTAGAAAAGACTATCTTTAAAAGAATCTACTTGTTTAATATGATCAGGACATTTGAGTTATTGACTTCCATACATGAATGTCTTATATATGTTATATCATTCCCACACCAATTTCTAAAATATTATTCTTGCAGTGAAAACCCAGGAAGTAGAGAGCTCATTTACTGTTCCTCTGAGTGAAAAACAGTCCACTGACCAAAACTTTAAACATGTATTTATACCTCACCTATATATAAACAGACCTAGCACTAAAATTAAATGGCCAAATTCACGAAAGAATAATCTAGAAACAATAGTTAGAATACTTTGTCATTTTATTTTCAAATAATCCCAAAATAGCTATTTCACTGAGCTAACTATTCATTTATTTTTGTCTATATAATATCAGAAAAGTTTGACCAAATTTTTCACTGAGTTTATTAATATTTTCACTGAATTTCCAGATGTTCTGCTTTCACATATTGGTGTCACTCTATATCTTTATTTTCCCCTTACACTATGATTCCTATGTATAGTTTATTGCTGGGGGATAGCTGCAGGGCAGGACAGATATTAAAACTATAGAGGATCTCATAAGTTGTGAAGCTGAATATCTTTTTTTTAGATTAGGTAACCTTTTTATAGCTTTGAGGGAAAACATGGATAGTACTCCTCTGTGTGTATGTGCATGTGAGTGTACATTGACAGAGAATTTTTTTTATATTGAGAATGAGCAAAACCTTATGCCAACCATTGCAAGAAAATTCTAGAAGTTTTGGGTTTTTTAAATTTATGGGTCTGCAAAGGATCTTTATTTATATACATATAACCCAATTTATATATAACCTCAGAGGAATTAGTACAGAATACTGGTGAGGGAAGCAGAGTTTTTACAAGGTGGTGACATCTAGCCCAGAGTCAAGCTCAGTGCAGAGTCTGCCTGAGACTCTCTCTCCCTCCGCACCCCAATACCCTCCATGTGCACTCTCACGCTTTCTAAAATAAATAAATAAATAAATAAATAAATAAATAAATATTTTTTTAAAAAAAAGAAGAAGAAAGGAGGCAGAGTTTTACTCTCAGCTCTGACATTTCCAGCTTGTCTCAGTTTTCTTATCTGTATTAAACGATAAAAATTACAACTTCCTTATGGAACATCCAATGAAAAAGGACTCATCACAGTGACATGCTCAATTAATGCTCATGTGTGTGCTGAGAACCAGGAAACTTGTTACTTTTAATTATGAAATAACGTCTACATCACCGACTTTGGGTCACTGTCTTTAATTTAAATAAGCACTCCACTTTTCAGTTCAGCTGTTGCTTCCCAGGAGCAACATTTCCTAGGCAGACCATAGCTTGTTCAGCGAACAGCAAGGAGGACAGGATGGTTGGGGTAGAACAGGGAGGGGAAGCTACACCCATGGCAGGGGTGGTAGTTGGAGAGGGAGGCAGATAGTAGAGCCAACAATTTTTTTTGTTCACAATGTAGGCAGCAAAACAAAGTATTTGGAAAAGCTCGAATCTGGGAGCATTTCGTTATGACTATACCACGCTATCCTACTATTTCATTCCTTTTGGAACGATGAGATTATCTATTTTAATTTTGATGATTCAATAATTTACCACTTGAATTAGTGCATGGTAAATCACGCATACTGGGGTGCCTGGGTGGCTCAGTGGGTTAAAGCCTCTGCCTTCGGCTCAGGTCATGATCCTGGGGTCCTGGGATCGAGCCCTCCATCGGGCTCTCTGCTCAGCAGGGAGCCTGCTTCCTTCTCTCTCTGCCTGCTTCTCTGCCTACTTGTGATCTCTGTCTGTCAAATAAATAAATAAATAAATAAAATCTTAAAAAAAAAAATCACACATACCTCTTTTTCTTCTTTGTTGCAGGTGGTTTATTTTTTCAATGACTACCATTTGGGACTTTAAAAAAAAAAGTTTTTAGTTCTTAGTTTTATCTCCTTATGGTCCAACTGGATGGCATAAATTTGCTTTAGGTTAAGAGAAAAAACGTTATTGCCCAAGTGGAATCTCTACATTCCGGGGTCCTGATTGACAAGTAGACTCTAGGTCCTTGGTTTAGGGACTATAAAATCTCTGAACCTTTGCAAAAACAACTGCTTTTATTTCTTTTCCTTTTCTTTCTTTCTTTCTTTTTTTTTTTTTTTTAAGTTTCTCTTGTTATTTGGCTCTTTGCCCCTCCTATTTCCTAGAACAAAGAACTCTGGGATTCAGAGACCAACATACATCCTTCTGCCCAGCTCTCAGATTTTAAGTCCTACATTCTACTAAGCAAGATGAAATTGTTCTAAAGTAAATCAAAACTAGCTTGTCATAATCTTGCTTTCTGTGTTTCTGATGGTCTCTGGACTAATAAGCAACATGTAGATGGCATTTCTCAGAGTCCCAAAGCATATTAAAACTTTCTTTTCATGGAAGAACTAGATCTTTGCCTGAACTTTATCACCTGCCCAAGGACTTCAAGAGCTTCAAGATATATACCTGTTGGAAACTCATGTGTTATATTCATATTGTTTTGATACTGGAGTTTTCCTTTTCAAATAGTTCAAATATAATAAAGAATCTGTTTTAAATAAACATTCAAACTTTCACCTCTAGATCTCCATCATGCGTGGACACAGTACCTTAGGAAGTTTAGACAGTTTCCTTGACTTAGTTATATCCCTAATAATCATAAACTGAAATTTTGTAAAAACAAAACTCTCCTATAGTTTGGTCTATTTTGCTTCTTCAGCTAATCTTTTTGTAGTTCATAAAAGTAGCAAATTCCTGTAAATATTTCAGATACTACAGTTCTATATGAAGCTAAAGGTGTCCCTAATCTCAGAAGTAATTGTTTTTAGTTACTTGTATCATTATAGATCTTTTCCTACACACATAATCAGAATATTAGCATAGATTTGTTACGACTCTGTTTATCTTCCTTATTTTTCCTTCCTCCAACCAGTATCCCACTCCTGTTCCCCCCCCCCCCCCGCCAGTTCAATCAATTGTTCAAATTTTAGATTTCTTTTCTTCAGGATTTTTTTTTCCTAAGGATAAAAAACCAATAGTGGCTTCAACTCGGTTTCCTCTAGTCTTTTATGCTAATTTAAAGTCATATAAAATGTTATCTATGTATGTTTGAAGAAACCAGAAAGAGAAAGGTGGAATCTTTGAGGTATATTGGAACAGGAAGCATAATTTCACCCCAAAATAAAGGATGACAGGTTAGGGAATATGTGAAGGACTCCTGCTGTCCAGGTTCACTGTCCTAGCATCCAGACTTCCCAGGATGACCGCATGAGTTCCCCTAAGAGGGCAGTGTGCCTTAACAAGTGTCCCCACTTCAGTAAGTATTTCTCTACCCTACGTGTACAAGAAGAGCAGGCAGACACCAGATTTCGAATGTTTATCCCTCACCTGGAAAATAAATGATCAGTGTTGACAATGATGGACTGAAGATTAGCTCTTCCTCCCACGTGTGGGACGGTAACTAGTGAAAGGAGAACAGGACCCAATGCAGCCGCAATTGAATTGTCCATAAGACAGGGAAGATGGGGTCTAGAACCGACTTAACGATTCCCAATGACAATAAACAGCTGGATATCTCTTATACCTCTGAGACGTCAGCTGGGATAGTCTCCAAATACTGATGCAGAGTTGAGGGATGGACTTCATTTCATTATGATTGTTTTTGATAACAAAACGGGATCATACCATGCTTTTTTTCTATAAATTGGCTTTGCAAACAGTAATTACAGAGAACTTTCCATGACTGTATATTCTGTTTCATATGTCATCCATTTTGCCAAAATAGACAGTTCAGGAAGAAAAAAAAAAAAGAATAAAATAACATGAAATAAAATAAAAAATGACAAATTTGGTGAAAGGAAGATAAAGTAGTAGTTCTTTGAACTGCTTCTAGTTTATCTTACTGGTCTGATTTTTCACATTTAAAATTTTAAGGCATCTGGAGTTGTATTATGGTTCAAGTTCAGGATGTAATATGGATATAAGTGGATAGTCACTTACTTCCACCCTTTTTCCCTGGTGCTTAAATGCTACCTTTGTCCTATGCCAAACTTCCTCATTTTTGAATGCTTTCTTCTAAGTTCTTTATTCTATTGTTTTAGTATATTAGTGGCAAATTGCTCTGCTTCAATTATTATATGCTTTACGGTAAGTCTAGATAACTAGTAAAACAAAACTTCACTTAAGATTTTTCTACCAGATTGCCTTATTTGTAATTACTTATATATTGTCTATATTCATGTTTATATTCTCTCTTTCTTAATCTTAGTACTGTTTCACTATTTTCTTTCTTTTTTTCCTTGTTGAGACTGGCCAGAAAACTTTCCACTGTTTAGTTTCGGTTCTGCTTTTGACTGTTTTACTTTTTTGTCTCCTCGATTAAGCCTTTTTCAATTTTATTTAAAAAGTCTATTTTTTATAAGTTGCTCCCAATTTTTTCCCCTCTTTCATTAATTTTCCCTTTAAAAATTCTTTTAATTCTTTGTTTCTCAAGGGAAACTTAAATAACATAAAATCAAGTCATGAGACTTAAAACCAATTTACAAAGGTTAACATGATTTCCCCTTTCGTAATGTACACATATATCAAATCACCAAGTTGTATGCTTTAAAATCTTAAAATTTTCTCAACAGTACTTCAGTAAATAATAACAGTCCTCACTTCGGCAGCACATTTACCAAAACTGGACTGATATAGAGAAGACTAGAATGGGCTCTGCACAAGGATGACAGGCAAATTCGTGATGCATTCAGTATTTTTCTTTAATAACATCAATACACAAATAAATAATAACCATGAGAATAAGATGAAATGAAAGCATTAAAAAGTAAACATGATTCTAAAACATTAATAAAAATACCGGGGTGCCTGGGTGGCTCAGTCAGTTAAGGGTCTGCCTTCAGCTCCTGGGATCAAGCCCTGGGCTCTCTGCTCCCAGGGGAGCCTGCTTCTCCCTCCCCGACTCCCCCTGCTTGCGAGCACACACTCTCTCTCTCTCTCTCTCTCATTCTGTCAAATAAATAAATAAACTTAAAAAAACAAAAAAAAGAAAGAAAGAAAGAAAGAAAGAAAAGAAAATACCTCATGCCAAGAGTAAACTGTTTTGAGGTGCCTGGGTGGCTCAGTCATTAAGAATCTACCTTCAGCTCAGGTAATGATCCCAGAGTCCTGTGATCAAGCCCCTCATTGGGCTCCCTGCTTGGGAAGCCTGCTTCTCCCTCTCCCACTCCCTCTGCTGTGTTCCCTCTCTAGCTGTGTCTCTCTCTGTCAAATAAATAAAGAAAATCTTAAAAAAAAAAAAAAAAAAGTAAACTTTAAAAAAAAATTCTCTTAGTAGGAAGTGGGCTTATCCACTGAATTATACTAGCAAGTAGGTCTGCAGGGAGCCGTAAGTAGACAGCCTTCTACTGTATAATTTAAAGATAAACAAAAATAATCCTTCCAAAAATATCTCCTCTGCTACCTAAACTTGGCGTCGCATTCCATTCCTGTGCAAATTAATTTCCACATCTAAGGCTCTCAGTTAAAGTTACTGAAGACCCATCAAGGTTGCTCTTCTCAACAATGGTCCTCAAACTTCAGCATTCCATAACAATGACTGAGAAAGCTGAGGCAAAGAGCAGACTGAGAGGCTTTAATATGGGGCCTAAGAACCTCACATTTAAATAACTATTTCAGTTGATTAAGGTGATAATCATATTAGAACCACTTTCTGAAAAATACTGCTCTGGAGGATGAAAAGTTACTCATTCATTTACCTGAAAATCAACCCTGGGCTCCTTCCCCTTTGGCCCCTTTCTACTAGTGGATAATATAAGACAAAGGATAGGAAAATCTCTGAGATAGAAGGCATTATCGTGACGGCAGTTTTGAAGGTGCCAGACCAAAAAAGGATACAAGTTATTTCAGTTTTGGGCAGCATTGTCCAATAGAATTTCCTGCAATGATGGAAAATGTTTTATATGCATGTGTTCCAATACAGTAGCCACTTGTCACATTACTTTTGAGCATGTGAAATGTGACCAGTCCAGTTGGGTAACTGAATTTCAAATTCCAAATTTTGTTTAATTTTAATAAACTTTACTTTAAATGCATACAGTTACATGTGAGAGTGGCTATCCTACCCAATTGCATAGGACAGGAACTTTGTCTAAGACTGACATAGGGATTTAATGAAAAGAAAGTTGGTACTAAATTAAACTATTTCTAATTTATAATTTTGCCAAAGGTCAGCTTGATTATTTAGGATCACGGTATCTAATCTTGATATCATGCTACCAGGGAAAGTTGTAAAATTGGTAAAATGTATTTAACTAATAGTTCCTCTATCATTCTGCCAGTCAAATAAATTGCTTTCAATACAGAAATCATTGAAGTGTATTTTCAAGAAATCTTAGTGACAGTTTGGCAAATGATAGGCAGAAGAAAAAATATTAGTGGTAAATATCCTTAGTATATTCTTCAAAGTCTGTCAAGCTAAATTTTCAGTGGTCATTGAAAAATTTATCTTGAGTTTAGAAATTTTAAAAAGATCTTTGAGTGAGGAAACTTTATTTGTAATAGTGTTAACACTTAGAGAACACCGACCAGATGAAAAGGAGTACGTGAAGTGCTCTACACACACATTATTTAACTTAACCCAGATGGCACCAACACATTCTATTAATCACATTTTGAGATGAAAGAATAATAATAATAAAAAAAAAAATCAGAGAAGTTAAGTAACCTGCCCAAAACGGCAGAGCCACTCAAGTAGAAAGAAGGTCGGAAACAAAATCTGTTTGCTTCCAGACCACTGTGCTAAGCTGTCTCTTTTTATTTAATCTTGGAATAGGGGATTTGACCAAAAAATTTCCTCAAATGCTTAGTATTTTTAAAAAATCACCTCTACTGCGTGATGACAAAAATAATAAATTTGAAATGCTAATAAATTGTTCCAGTGTTAATAATCTCTCTAAGGATGGTGATTTCTATGATGAGCAGGTTCTTTAACTCTAATAAGCATCTTGCTAAATTGCAGTTTGTGATGAGGAGTCTGAGGTGAATTCTAGAGCTTGAGGGCTCATGAAGCTGTCCTTCAAGTGTGAGAAGAAACTGAAATTCCTGAGGCAGTTCTGAGGTGGGAAAGGAGGAGATGGGATTGAGGAGGAAAGAGAAAAGAGAAGCATCATTATGAGGGTTTGTTTGTTTTTTTTTAAGATTTTATTTATTTATTTGACAGAGGGAGAGAGATCACAAGTAGGCAGATCCCAGGACCCTGGGATCATGACCCGAGCTGAAGGCAGAGGCTTAACCCACTGAGCCACCCAGGTGCCCCATCATTATGAGTTTTAAGAGGATAAAGCCAATGTAGATTAAAAGGCCAGTGATATGCCCCTGTGGCTGATGGCTCAAGGACATTTTAAATCAGACAAATCTCATGCCCAGTTTAGTGACTTTGCTACCATATGGACTACGCTTCCTCTCCACTTACTCCCCTTTTAAGTCTTATTATTTTCTTAAAACTTGTATTGATTTGAGAGAGAGAGAGAGTGGGAGCATGAGCTGGGGAGAAGAGGGAGAGGGAGAAACAGAATCCCTGCACTTGGGGCTTGATCCTGGGATTCTAGGATCACAACCTGAGCTGAAGGTAGACGCTTAACCTGCTGAGCAACCCAGGCACCAACCCCCTTTAAGCTTTATTAAGTGTCACTCAATTCACCAATATTTGTGGGAGTCTTGCTATGTTTTGTTTCATTTTGATTTTGAGAAAGCTTAGTGTCAATTCTACGCTAGCTCAGGGATCTAGAAATCTAAAAAATGCAAACTTCTCCTCCTGACCCATCTTCCACTCCAATGATTCACGTTACACAGAAACAGCATTTCCTCAAGGCATAGAATTTGGGGCTCGGGTCTATTTTATGCCCTTCTTGGGAAGCATAAAGACCTCAGCTGAGATGCAGATAATGTTTTAATTATATATGCATTTATCATTCTTAGTAGGATGAGATAGCCACAAAGTTATTGGTCCTAAACTTCCTAACGAGTGGATGCAGACAGCCTTTTCTGATAAAGCATGAAATCCAAGTGTCAGAACAGACCCAAGGGTTATCTAGTTCAATCTCTTCTTTGATACTTGGATACCTCTTGAAACTTCCCTACTGTGATCATGTTTGTTTGTTTTCTTTGAACTCCTCCAGTTAAAAAGAACTCAAGAACTCCTGCAATAGCATATTTCACTCGAGAAACTAAGCTTCTCATGGTCATAGTTTTATTGTTTGAAGCTATATTGAATGACTGAAATTTCTGGTCTATGTGACTGCCAGTAACTCCTCTTTCTCCCCTTCACCCCAGTTAACACATCCCTAATTCCATCAACTATTTCTCTAGGATATGTTGTGAGGACTTTAGTCATCCCGAATACTTATCCTGGAGTAATTTTTAGCTTTTCCACAGTCCTAAAAATATGATACTCCAATTCAGACAAAATTACAAGACTAATCTGACCAGCACAGTAGAGAGTTGGGTTCTCACCACCATCTCAATGGATCCACCAATCTTGGAACACAACCTAAGCTTCAGTTCAGTCATTCTTTGACAACCATATCTAATGGCTTAAGGGTAATGTCAGTTTTTTTCTGTGTTACCACTTAGCCTTCATTATGAATCTGACTGTATTTTTCTTTTTACACTGTACACAAGAATCTTTGCAGCATAAAGGAAAGAGCATGAATTTCAAAGTTAGAGAGTTACCCGTTTGCATTCAATCTATATCATATTAGCTCTGTGACTTTAAAGAAGCTTCTTAACCTCTCTGAGACTTGGTTTCAGTGTTTGGATAGGCATATGATAATGTCTAGTTGTTTCGTTTTATCATGAGCCTTCAATGCACTATATGTGTGAAATAACTATCACGATGTCAAAGTACAGCTCCCTTGCTTTGGTGCAGCATGTTATTTTGACCCAGGGTCAAGCACATCAACATTTTTCTACATTAATTTCATAATTCATTGAATTAGCTATTCTTCTCAGGATTTCAGCATCTATGAAACTTAACATGCTTCCAAAATTTTCATGTGGGTTATTGAGAATACTGCTAATAAAGTTTAAAAAAAATAGTGATGTTTTCTAGTAAGAAATCTTCCAAACTTGTGTTAACCAATCTTTTAGTGATCAGAATAAAAAAAAAAGTAGGAAAAATAAGACATCTGAAATTTAGTGCAGTACAAAGGAGTTCTCATATACAAGGTGATCATATAGAGATTGGATGTTGTAATATTGAGTAGAATCCAAATGCTTCCTACAAAGCATCTCATTTAATGCTCATCTCAAGGTTTTGTAGTAGACTGGAAAGATATTATTGTTCCTATTTTAAAGATGAGCTTAAAGGAGGCCACACAAATAAGATTTCACATTCTTTCTTCAATAATTACAAATCTTCATTTCGGTTACCCATCCTAGAATGTTATCTGTCTAAAACATGAAAAGTTTATTATACCTACTTCTTCTACACAGAAAAAAAATGCACACCATAAGAGACTCTTAATTCTAGGAAACAAAATGAGGGTTGCTGGAGGGGAGGCAGTTGGAGGGATGGGGTAAGTGGGTAATAGGTGCTAAGGAGAGTATGTGATATAATGAGCACTGGGTGTTATATGTATCTGATGAATCACTAAATTCTACCTCTGAATCTAATAAGAAGCTATATGCTAATTCATTAAATCTAAATTTAAAAAATATATAATTTGCTTCTTATGAAATTTAAAAAAAAGAAAAAAAACACTAAGACAAGTGACAATACTTACTGAAAAAAATAAAATAAGGAAATGGAATATGCAGTGACATGAGTGGTGGTGGTCATGCCACTTTAGTCAAGAATGTTTGGGAAGGAGCACCTGGGTAGGTCAGTCAGTTAAACTTCTGATCTTGATGTCAGCTCAGGTCATGACCTCAGGGTCCTGGGATCAAGCCCCACGTCAGGCTCCATGCTCAGCGAGGAGTCTGTTCGAGGATCTCTCTCTCTTTCTCTCTCTCCCTCTGCCCTTCTTCCTGCTCTCTCTTTCTCTCTCTCTCAAAATAAATAAATCTTTTTAAAGAAATGGTTGGGAAAACTCTCTGATAAATGGCCATGGGTACAGAAGCTAAGCGTACCTGGGGAAACTGCATCCCAGCCAGTGGAGTCAGCAAGTTCAAAGACAGTAAAGGGGAAGTATGTTTGGTTTATTTAAAGAGTAGCAGAAAGGTCACTAAGACTAGGTTGGAGCAAATGACAAAACTGTGGTCAGTAGATCAGGGAGGGGAGCCCAAACCAGGCAGGGGCTCCCTTCTAAGCCATGCAAAGAAGTCTGGATTAACCATCAGAGAGACTTGACCAGAGGAGTGACATGGTCAGATGTATTCTTTGAAAGTATCCCTCTGGCTGCTGTGGGCTGTACAAGCAAGGGCAGAATAAGGTAGACCAGTGAACAGCTCTTGCAATAACCCAGACAAGATATCATGCTATTCAGACTATAGCGATAATGATAAAGGTGACAAAAAGTGCTCTGTGTTTTGGCACTTTGAAAGCAGTGCCTCCAGATTTGCTACTGGTATTGCATGTCAGGTGTAGGAGAAAGAAAACTGTCAAGAATTATTTTGCCCTGAGTAACAGGAAGAACAGAATTACTCGTTACTAAAGCTGAGAATCTGTAGGAGGAATCAGGGATTTAGGAGTTAAAATTTGGGAGTTTGTTTTGGATATCTATTACATATACGTCCCTAGAGTAGATCTTGTAGGAGTCTGGAATGTAAGTCTGGAGAGGTCTGGGCTATAGGGAGAAAAAAATATATATTTCCAGAGAATGGATGATATTTAAGGCCATGGGAGTGGATGCGGTCAATTAGTGAATGAGAGGAGACAGAGAAAAAGAGAGGATGAAAAACCAGATCGGCAACACCGCCACACAGCTGGGAGGGTGAGGAGGATTCATGACCGAGATGAGTGCAGTAGTCAGTAAGATAAAGGCAAGATGAAGCAAGTGTCACCAATGGTAAATGTCCTTGCTTGTATCACACACAGTTTCCCGATACCACGGACAGTAGTTCTTTGATCTCATCAGTTGGTCTTCCTGAGATTCAAAACCAGAATCCTTGAATTTGTTTAGACAAGTTGGATGCCCTCCCATCATTTGTCACCCACCTTGCTGTACTGTGACCAAGAACATTCTCTTGAAGGTTAGACCACAATGCGTGCTTCACCCCTCCGGCTTCCCCAGCTCGAGCAACTGGGGATGTGTTTTGCTTTGACCCTTCTTCCATCTCAAATTCTTGTATTAGTTAAAACCAAGCTCCTATTCCTCGTCACTGGCCCCAGTGGAGCAGAGCTAGACCTGTTATTCCCAGGAGACAAATGACAGAAATAAAGATTCTAGTTCATAAGTTTATAAATAACCAATTGTGGTGTTAAAGGCTAAATACATTTACACATGTGTGGTCACATTGCTTTTTGTTTGCCAACCTCATTTTATATAACCTGGACCAACAAAACCAACAAGAGAGGAAACACACAGGTATAAGGTCAATTCAAGGGTTCAACAAAGTGCTCCAAATGATAGAATCAGCAGATAAAATGCTTCACAGGTTGCTAAGATACCTTAATCTGGGGAAAGAATCAGAATTAAGTTTTTGTTAAGAGGTTTATCATTCCCTATCCTGATCCTTTGATAGAGATAGTCTATAGGAATCTTAGCTTAGCAATTATATGGCTGGTGTAATTGGGAAAAAGTTAAAAAAGGGGTTTGAACAGAAAGATAATAGTTTAAGAATTTGAGAAGTCACTTGGGGAGAGTTAGGTCATCTTGAAATTGCTTTAGGCAAGTTTAAGCTGTTTAGAAGATTTTCTCTTTGTGAAGGGGAAAAAAAAAAACAAAAACTAAGCAATAATGTTCTCCTCGGTGGTTTTGCACCTGATGGACTAGTACTGGTTGAGTAAAACACTTATAAAATCTCTTCAATTCAGAATAAAGTGATATTAATGAATCTTGTTTTCATTTGCCCTTTGTAAAGAATTCTCGTTTTGCATAGTGTACATGCTGCTACTCAATTCAAGCTCTTTAATTTGCTTTTTACTTGGAAAAAGAAAAAGAGGATGTTTCAGTCTTCATACATTCAAAGCAGTTATCAATAGAAAATATTTTTTATACATTTTCATAAACCTATTAAAAATTGTAAAACAAAGAGCTCTCATACACTCTTGACTCAGATTTAACGATTTACAACTTCTCCCATGTGTTATTCTCTTTCTCTATTTCTCTAAGAGCTGAATGAGAGAGATATTTCTCTCAACAGATGAATGAGGGAGAGAAACAGAAGAGACAAATAGGAGTGTATTTCTTTGTGAATATGTGTGGCAGACGTGGTGACATTTCATCTCTAATTCTTCATTGTATATTTTTTGAGAACAAAGACATTCTCATGCATAACCACAGCACAAAATTAAGACATGTGATATTTATACAGTATCGTGATCTAATCTAATCCACAATCTACATTCAAAGTGTGTCAATTCTTCCCATAAAATACTATCCATAAAGATTATAAATTCTTACCCATCCAGGATCCATTCCAGGATGTCACTGTACCTTTAAATACAATGTCTTTTTAATCTCTTTTAATCTGGAATATTTCCTCAATCTTTATTTGTCATATGTGACCTTGACATTTTTGAAGAAAACAGGCCATGGTTTTAAGGTTTTTGATAACCATAGAGCTGTATATTATGTGAAATATAAATGAAGTCACACAGTTATATCCATTGAAAAGGATTGGGGATAACTATACCCCAATAACAAGGTGTACACATGGCACCCAGAACTTGGTTTCTAAATACCATTTCCCACTAAAAAGAACCACAGTATCTTGGAGGAATAGCTGATTATGATAATGGAGCCTACATTCTACTGGAGGAGGAAAAATAAATAAGAAATAATTATATTACACAAGATACTTATATATTTGAGAGACGTTATAATGAAATTAAGATTATATGATAAAAGAGAGGTCAACTTTTGTTATGGTGGATGGAGAAGGACTCCTTGAGTAAGTGCCATCTAAGTTGAGATCCAAAGAGAAATAAAAAAGTGAGCCATGTGAAGAATGTGGAAAAGAAAATTCCAGGAATAAGAATCAGAAAGGAAGAAGACCCTGATGTAGAAAGTAGTTTTGTCACAGAAGAGAGGAAGCCACTCTGGCACCAGTATGGCACTGAGCACTACTGATGGAGTGGTGGGGACACTGAGGAGAACGTGTTTGTGACATTAGATGAAGTTGGAAGGATAGGCAGGAGCTGTTAAGCCAAGCAATTTGAATGCTATTCTTGGTTCAATGGGAAAGGCTTAGAAAGACTTAATGTGGGTAGTGACATGACTTGATTCATGAGTTACAAGATCACTTTGGCTGCTTTGTTGGAAATAAACTAGAAAGGGCGTGAGAATGGAAGCAAAGAGACCAGATAGGAGACTATTGTGAAAACCCAAGCAAGACATAATGGTGGCCTGCACAAGGGTGGTGTCAACAGAAATTAAAATTATGGGTGGATTTAGATTACATTTCAGAGCTGCAAACATTAGGATTTATCTTAGATTAAATGTGTAAGATGGCTGAAGATAATGAAAGGTTAAAGGGAGATGTCCACGTTTCTATCTGGGAATCAGAGAGAAGAAAATCTATTCTAGAAGAAGCTCTATTCTGTACATAATTTTGAGATGTGGTTGAGACACCAAAGGGAAAGATAAAATAGAGAAATTTATAAATTCTAAAGGTCCCGTGGGATTTTCTTACCTTTTTAAAATGAGATTAAGATACAATACTTAAATGAATATTTTTTTTAAAACTGCATCATTTCATCAAAAATGAAAAATTAAAGGAAATCTTAGTCACCTTCAGATTTTCTGCAAATTTAAATAACACTATGTGCTTAAGAAAGATGAAATATTGAGATTACCTACAATGATTTAAGGGGGCAAATTATGAGAAAAATTACTTTTCTAAGATGGTCTGAAGAGTGACAATTGAATAAAGGAGAATATAAGCTAAACATTAGGAATTTTCTGAGCAAGAGTAATTCAAATCAGGATATCTTTTAAGGGCTTATGAAAGCTCCTTCAACTGAGACATTAAAAATGAGACTATATAAAGTCTAGTTTTAAAAAGGAGAAAAAAATATATTACAAAGGAGATGGAATAAATGTTCTAATAATGTTTTTAAAAGTATTATTAGTATTTATGAAACCAAACCCAGTGAGTTAAATGTTTCACCCTTTTCCAGGGTAACAACGATAGATCTTTGTGTAATTTCTTACAATTGGTCAAGGTGAAGTTAAATGGGCCAGTGTAATTTTTTAAATGCCATTTCTGGAAGTTTTTATAATTCTTAGCAGAAAATATTAAACTGCATATCTCATAAAATGGGAATGTGCTAAAGAGAGTTAGGAAAAAAATTAGTAGTGATCTTGGGGAAGAAAAACTAGATTTGTCTCTATATTTGAGTGGATGCAAAAACAGATCTTAGAAGAGAATGTGATAACATTTAACTTAAAAAATGTAGCTGTGGGGTGCCTGAGTGGCTCAGTGGGTTAAAGACTGCCTTCGGGTCAGGTCATGATTCCAGGGTCCTAGGATCAAGCCCCACATCAAGCTCTCTGCTCTGCGGGGAGCCTGCTTCCTCCTCTCTCTCTCTGCCTGCCTCTCTGCCTACTTGTGATCTCTGACTGTCAAATAAATAAATAAAAATTTAAAAATAAATATAAATTTAAAATTTAAAAATGTAGTCGTGAATCAATTAATTTGATCTTAACTGCAAAGAATTTTTTTTAAAAAATCTCTCATAAACAATGCATATGAATACAATTTATTCTTTTTTTGAGAGAGAGAGAGAGAGAGACCATGAATGGGGGAAGGACAGAGGATGAGCCTCTCAAGCTGATTCCCTGCTGAGCAGGGCTCCATCTGGAGGGCTCCATCTGGAGATCCTGAGATCATGACCTGAGCCAAAATCAAAAGTTGGAGGCTTAACCAATTGAGCCACCCAGGCACACCAAAAGAATGTAGTCTTAAAAACCTGATGCATTATTTCCATTTTTAAGGTTAGATGCTGAAATTATACGTATTTGTGATTCTCTCATTAGTAATTCTACTTCTATTGAGAAGTTGTTTGGGATAAATTGTATTCTTGATACAGAGAATTGGTAATCTTTTCTTTATTGTACAAATGCATTTAAAATATTTTTTCAGTGAAAACTGTTCTAATATACCATTTCTATGAAAGCAGTGATTTCAATCAGATAGAAGTGTGGCATTATTTATGTATTGATACCCCAATTTGTTTCCAAAATGATTTGCAGAAGAGTGTAACATTATGAATCTGGGAAGCAAAGCATCTCTGCCATTATATACCATTCCACCTCAGTAAAAGGAGAGATGTAAGAGCCCTTTAAATGCCATGAAGAAAAGCATGAGAAAAATCAATGCTGAAATGAGTAACTGAGTGATGTTTGCAGGGGCTGAGTAGGTCATCATTAGGCATGACACGATTATAACAAAATTCCTAGGGTTATTCAAGCTAATGTACCTGGTATTCAGTAAGACTAGACATTGCATTTACTACTTAGATTTACATAGTGCTTCAAAGAATCAGAATACAGTCATCAGGCTGATATAAAGTGGAGGAAGTCAGAATAATCAAGCAATATGGTAATACAGGGGTGATGCGGGTGTTGGAATGCTGTAAATACAAGATCTTCTTGAGAATCCCAGAAAACTGCCTTATGGCTAAAAGTAAGACCACAGACCTTATAAAATCGGACAAAAAGCAAGAAGAAACCCATCAAACAATGATATTTGAGAGAGTTTCTATGTCACATGCTTACAACACCAAGTTATAACTCGAGAATAAGGTGCATGACCTTATCTAGTACAAGATCACTTCTGCAGCACCACACGGGCACTATCTTCATGAGCAAATCTTGTATCATGAAACCAAAGCAGGGACATCCACGCTGGGTGCTCTGTCATGCTAGAAACTTCCTGAGAATATATTTGTATCTTTACTCTCCTCTTTTTTTCTTAAGTTTTAAATAAAAACATCTTTTAAAAAAATCTTTTCTGGGGCACCTGGGTGGCTCAGTGGGTTAAAGCCTCTGCCTTCGGCTCAGGTCACGATCTCGGGGTCCTGGGATCGAGCCCCACATCGGGCTCTCTGCTCAGCGGGAGTCTGCTTACTCCCCTCTCTCTCTCTGCCTGCTTCTCTGCCTACTTGTGATCTCTGTCAAATAAATAAACAAAATCTTTAAAAAAAAATAAAAAAGTCTTTTCTTCTTAATAATGTTCTTAAATCCAGAAAATGAAAAGCAGAGCAATACCAAAGCATACTTCTCTAGTCCTGTTTCAATCATATTATATGGAACTTTCTATTTCCAAACCATGTCGTCTGAGAAAGGAGTTCTACGTTGAAGGAGAAGAAGGAGAAGATAAGAAGAAGGAGGAGGAGGAGGAGGAAGACAAGGGGGAGGAGGTAGAGGGGGAGGAGAAAGAAAAGAAAAAATGAAGAGAGGGAGGGAGAGAAGGAGGAAGGAAGGAAGGAAAGAAAGAAGGGAGAAAGGAATTGTAAAGTTATATTGAATATTTCTAGTAATGTACAACCCATACCATCCTTATAAGGCAAAGCATTCCACTGACGAAAGCCATAATGGTTAGGAAAAACCTATCCTGAGTGGGGTCAAAATGTCCTTCTCTGCAACTCTTGCCTGTAGTTCCTATTGCTTCCTTAGAGCACTTCAAGTAATAGAACTAACCTTTTTTTAGAAAGAATTCTTCATATATTTGAAGAGAGTTATTACATTCCCAGCCTTCACTTTTTTACAAAGAAATTTTCAACCCCCCCCCTTTTTTTTTTAAAGATTCTACTCACTTATTTGAGAAAGAGAGAGCAAAGGCAGGGAAAGAGGCCGAGAAAAGGGAGAAGCAGACTCCCAGCTGAGTAGAGATCCCGACGCGGGGCTCGATCCCAGGATCCTGAGATCATGACCTGAGCTGAAGGCAGATGCTTAACCCACTGAGCCACCCAGGCACCCCAAAACAGTCTCACCTTTTTAAACCGACAGCATATTGACTCTAGACCCCTCAGTCACCCTGCCAGTCTTTCCTTGAGACACTCCAGGGCCTACTTCTTGATGTAAACATGTGCTAAGAAAACCGAATACATTGCACCGTATGTTTTCTCATCATCTCCCTTAGGCGCTGTCCTCCGATTGAGATCACATTCACAAAAACAACAAAAAGCGAGCAATCGGACCCCTTTATTTTATTGTTGCTTTACTGAGTTTGCTGCCGATGAGAAATCCCTAATTCCTTTTTCTGTGACCTTTGAATACACAAATTTCCTGCCAACTTTCCATATACACTCCATTTTCAAAATCACCTTCAGGCCTTTACCTTCAACCCAGAAAATAGTTGTGTTTCATTCTAATTCTGTCTTCCAACACGATTCTTGTGTGCACTCTTACTCTATAGCACCACTTCTCTCTCAGTCTGGGGTCTGGAAAGGCACACCTTCCCTGTTAGAGATGAGCTCTCTGCAGCCTACTACTGTCCCCGGGGAATGTGCAGACATCTAGTACGCCAACACAGTACTACCAACCAGCCAGCATCCTCTTTCCTGCAGAAATATAAGGAACTGCATGGTCAGACCAATGCTATTATCATTACATTTTCTATATGAAGAGCAATTAGTTTGCCATGAGTTGGGAAACGTATGTGTTTATCCAAGACTATGTACGTCATTGTTCTAATTATTTGCAAATTAGTGCAAAGTATTTCAGAAGGTACATTTTCAGACTAGGAAAATCTCATTTTGTCCCTGATCTCTAGACCCAGATTAATGTTAGACCCAAAATAAATTATTCTGGAGATGTACTTATATCAATAAATATGGGAATACAGCCCTAAGCATTCATAGGGCATGTCTTTTAAACTTTGGATATGGAGAGCTATAGAAAGTATAAGTAAAATTGTTGCCATCCAATAAAAATGGCTTTCCAGATATATTTCCTAAAAAATGCCTTCTCAAACTTTGGAAGAAAGACTACCTAAGTCAGAAAAAATCAGACTTTTGTCAGAAGGGATTTGATTTATGAATGTTATTCTAATAATTAATTATATTGTCTTCTAACCTAAAGGGCCTTAAATGGAAATCTGAAAGTCACAATTCTATTTCCTGTTCAAATATTATTTTCTACTGGACCCTGGCCAAAAATTAATTACAGCTTAAATTATAGTTAATTTATTTCTACCTACCTCAAGCTATTTAGAGTAATTAGTGAGGGCTAAAAAGATTAAATAGAGCCGAAAAGTATTATAAAAATTGTGTTTATGTGTTCTTATTGTCATACATTGAAATCATATTTATGCATTCTTATAAATTATATTTCTAAATTATCCACATTTTATAGAATCTAGAATGGGGTTTCTATATTCTAAAAATAATTTCTGATGAAAACACTGAGTAAATTCAAATTTAAGACCAGTTTAAAAAAAAAATACAATCTAAGACATTATATCATTTGTTATTTGAGCAGTTATAGTAAACTCACCAGAGAGGAATATGTAGTTGCAACCATCCACTGTATTTTCAAGATGCTCAGCAACCACGAAATGAATTTCACATCAAGACCATAATGAGAAAAAAGATTCCTGAATAATTTCCTGTTTCTTGAATTGGATATGAATGAACAGAGAAGGCAGATCATTTCTAAAAACAACATCTCATCCAATGGACTGAATCTTTACAATCATTGTATTAGGAGCCAACATTTGAAAAAAGTATGCAGTCATTTTGACATGTCCAGGCAATACTTATTTTGAATATAGTTCATTTCTTTCAGACAACAACAAACTCTGTTTAGTTTCATTTTGTTTGCTTCACAAATCGAGTAATAATAGCAACCTTCCCAAATGAATAATAGCAACCTGCTTAAATTCTCCTATGAACTTGTTCCCACAAAAAAATGGCATTTTTTGGTATCCTTTCAATATCTTCCAGCACATCATATATGATTATAGTTACAAGCTCTGTGACCATCCACCAATATTTTTCTCATGACAACCCTTCTATCGGTTAAATTAAAAACTTCACTCTTTTAGTGTTGCTCATATTGTCCGTATTGGACTTAGCACTTGGTGTATGGGTTAGTTGTCAATATTCCTGTCTTTCCTGATAGACTGGAATCCAGTTGCCCAGGTTCTTATACATGTAATTTAACCTTTTTGAGCCTCACGTTCTCATGTATAATGCGGGGATAATGATGACGTGCCCTCCATAGGGATTAAAAAAAACCCCACTGAATCAAATAATGAGTATAGAGCTCACGACAGTGCCAAACATGCAGTGAATGCTCAATACACATTTCTGGTTGTTACATGTGAGATATCTATTGTGCTTGACACAGAGTAGATAATCAATAAATTCGAATTCAGGCCATTCTTCGCATTCTTACCTTACTCAGTATCCCTTCAGTATTTATGGATTTGGCTGGTACTTAGTATACCACGCAGGTTTGTACTACTTTCCATTAGAGTTCTCTGATACCTTATGGTTCTCTTGTGTGCTTCTTTTTATATACAAAAAAGTTATGTGGTAATATAAGTTTGGTAAATGCAGGACAAATGGAAAGAGCGCTCTCAGTTTCACGAATATGTTAACGGACATTGTAAATCTCCAGTAGTGGCTGTGCAGCTTTCTCAATACCTACTTGACCAACTTGGACTTCCACCACCTTTCTTTAAAACAGTCTCTCCAATGTTACCCTATAAATTTTACCTGCTTGCTTAGTTTTTAATACCTTGAGACATTAATACCTTTTTAATTTAATACCTTGAGCCTGTGGGTTCATCGAGGGAAGTGATTGGATCTCTGATTGCCTTTCCATCTTTTTATGGCACTTGAGTTGGCGACACGATGGTGATTTTATCTTTAAACATCAGCCTGGCTGCGTATTTGCACTGTTGACCGATGCAGCCACTTCTTCTCATCTGCTTCTTGGAACTGGTGCTGAGGGAGTCCCCTAAGCATAGGACCCTGCTACTGTTCCCAACCTCTTTGAATATCTGTGTGGCTCTCTGGCACCGAGTTGTTAGGGAAGCAGAAATCTCTACCTATGAAGAAAATCGCTGCTTCTCTCCTCTTCATCTTTCCCATCCTCCAGTGCTAGGTTCCCTGTCAAGTTCTCAATTGGAGGATCAGGTTTCGTGTAAGGAAATCTAACGTGACAGAAATCCTATGAGATTTCCTCCAGAAATTCCTAAGTAGGTGATCCATCAAGGGTGGAATTTGCTACAAGAGTCAGGCATTACCAGTCTCACTAGGGATTTAAATGGCCCCAAATGACAGCAAAACCTAAATCCCTTGAGGGCTCCCAAAGAATAGGCGTATGAAGAACTGGAGCAAAATATCTAGGTCTACAGAAAACCTCCTGAGTCACATTTTAAAATATCTACACCATCAGTCTTGCATACAGGAACAATAGAAATCTATAGACAAACGTAACATATGGGAGTACAGTGAGGGAAAGATCATTGCATCTCTCCTCATTAGAGAATTTCATAATGAAATGCTCATTATACTTCTGTTTGTATTACAAAGTATTTCAATGGATATTGATGCCTATACAGATGCCTTATGTTCATGTAGAGTTGCTATAGAAGCAATACCTTGCGTGGCGCCTGGGTGGCTCAGTGGGTTAAAGCCTCTGCCTTCAGCTCAGGTTATGATCCCAGGGTCTGGAGATTGAGCTCCACATCAGGCTCTCTACTCAGTGGGGAGCCTGCTTCCCCCCTCTGCCTGCTTGTGATCTCTGTTGGTCAAGTAAATAAATAAATAAATCTAAAAAAAAAAAGAATACCTTGAGGAAGAAATTTTCTAATAACTCTCAGCCCAGTGATTTTGTTAGTAAACATTTTTTTTTTTTTTTTTAGATTTTATTTATTTATTTGACAGAGAGAGAGAGATCACAAATAGGCAGAGAGACAGACAGAGAGAGAGGCGAGGAGAAGCAGGCTCCCTGCTGAGCAGAGGAGCAGAGAGCCCCATGCGGGACTCGATCCCAGGCCCCTGGGATCACGACCCGAGCCGAAGGCAGAGGCTTAACCCACTGAGCCACCCAGGCGCCCCTGTTAGTAAACATTTTTAAAAGGACAAAGTATAGTAAGGGGGGAAAAGATGCTTTCCTTTAATCATATCTCTATATTTTATATGAGACACAAAAGCAAAAATAAATTAGTCTGAAGTTCAAATTAAAGAACGCACTTGGGGCACCTAGGTGGCTCAGTGGGTTGAGCCTCTCTGCCTTCATCTCAGGTCATGATCTCAGGGTTCTGGGATCGAGCCCCACAGCGGGCTCTCTGCTCAGCAGAGAGTCCGCTTCCTCCTCTCTCTCTCTGCCTGCTTCTCTGCCTACTTGTGATCTCTATCTGTCAAATAAATAAATCAAATCTTTAAAAAAAAAAAAGAATGCACTCGGTCTTAAGGTTAAAACTATGATATTTCTGGGTAGTTTGATAAAAGTTGTTGTCAAAGAGCTTTCTGCCACTCTGTCACCTTCTCCTCCCTTGTGTCTGATAACTATTTTAGGCCTTGGTGAGCTCTAGGGCTGGGTGATGACCAGCAGCACGGAGACAAAAAGAGGTAACTACCCTGAGTTCTGTGGTCCCCACACTGTCATTGGAGATGACGTTCAAGGGGAAGAGTGAGTTTTCTGAAGGAGATTTTGCCTTGAGAGCTGCTTTTGCACACAATGCCACCCTGAGGTGAATATTTTGGAGGAGGTACCTCATGCTAACACCATGCTTTCACCATTTCATTAATTTTTCATCAGAGACAAACAGTACCTTAAACCCTCTAACTTTTTTTTGAAGATTTTTTTTTATTTATTTGACCGAGAGAGAGAGAGAGAGAGAGAGAGAGCTAGCTCACAAGTAGGCAGAGAGGCAGGCAGAGAAGAGAGGGGGAAGCAGGCTCCCCGATTAGTAGAGAGCCCGATGAGGGACTTGACCCCAGGACCCTGAGATCTTGACCTGAGCCAAAGGCAGAGGCTTAACCCACTGAGCCACCCAGGCGCCCCTTAAACCCTGTATCTTAAGGATGTTTTTAACTTTAGTATATGTAAGGGCTTCTTCTGTTTTCCAGAGTAGTAGCATCTTTGCTGACTAGTAAGTACAGCTTTCATGCAGTGCTTCCCCTCAGATCTTAACGCATAGCAAGAAAGGAAAGTTGGGCTGTTTGCATGGATCACTCTATTAAAAATAAATAAATAAATAAAGAACATTCTTCTTCCAGAATTTTCCTTTTCAAAATAGAGCCTGTAAGCTAATAGCCACAATACTTGATTTCAAGCCCATTGGTACGGCGTCATCTGTTTGAAGGTGTTCACTCAGCACAAGGACCGCGTGTTTTTATGGCCAAGTGAAGGGCAACATGTTACACAAACCATGTAAGGAGCATGCTAGGTGCTGCTTCATTTATTTCAGACCTAATTTTAAGAAAGCAAATTAGCTTAGATTAGACACTATTACCATAAGTTATAGTTTCTGGGTAGATGAAATTAATTGGGGAGGCAAATGTGAATGAAACTACATTTCCTAAAAGTTCCCAAATTCTGTTCCTGACCATTTAAAAAAGAAGATAGAGTTTGTATTAAGCCCTACGTCAGGAAAATAAAAATACAGGTGCCTGGGTGGCTCCATGGTTAAGTGTCTGCCTTCAGCTCAGGTCATGATCCCAGGGTCCTGCTTCTCCCTCTCCCATTCCCCCTGCTTGTGTTCCCTTTCTCTCTGTGTCTCTCTGTCAAATAAATAAATACAATCTTTAAAAAAAAAAGGAAAATAAAAATAAAAATATTAACATCTACCATTGGTGTTACTGTGGGAACATCTCTTTTTATTTCATAGAGGAGTAAATAGTCACATAAAGTCTTCATTAATAGCCAGGAAACAAATCAGACTTTCCCTTAGGCAGCCTTAACTAATGCACTCATCTTTATTAGAGAAGGTTTTAATTGAGTAATATTTCAAAAATCTGAACAAACTTAAATATATTTCTCTTTTCAATCTATCCTAATTTGGTACTCAAATCCATCATGATGGGTCATTTAGGCTAATACATTATAATTGCTAATACTTGAAATAAGTCTTTTACACATTCAAAAGTCTTCCTTTTAATTGTCTTACTGAACTGCATTGCAAGATTTTTTTTTTTCTTTTGCTCTGGAATGCATCAGGATCTTAGAGAAATTAGAATAAGAATATACCTATAAATATATTCACACATAAAAACAAAAAGATAGTATATAATATAGATATGTGTGTGTGTATGTGTAAGTATTTGTCAAGTTTTACAAGCGATAAATGTATTATAACTTATCCTGGTAAGATTATTTTCTTAACCACCTTACCACTTAAAATTTTTTTAATTCTACTTTTTATTTTGAAGTACTGTAAAACTTTAGAGAAAAATTGCAGTAATAATACCCGTTCTCATGATCCTCAGCGTATTACTCAGTTGGGTGTCACCCACCCAATACATCAACAGCACCGCCAAATCCTTGGCCCTGCCCCCTAAACTCAGTAACCAAACTGGCCACATCCTTTGATCCAGACCAAGGGGGAGGAAAAAGGACAGATTAATTTCTTCAGTTTCATTTCAACTTTATTGGGGAACGCCAGAGTTGCCAGATGAGTCTTCTACTTCAACACAAGATCATGCAATCTCCATTTCACCCATCCCCTCTTTTCTTGTAAAGTTCTAAGAATGAATCCTCATTAGAATTTGACCCAGATTACCAACTCTACTTTTTTTTTTATCAAAAAAAGCACCATGAAGTTTGTGACGTTTTAAATGACGAATTCTGTTTCTATTCTTCTTTAACAATCAATAACTGTGAGAACACCGGGAGAAAAAAAAATGAGAAAAATATGAGAAAATCAATTATATCTCTGCAATTACAGGAAATAAACTCTATGGCATATTCTTCTTGATTGGATTGGATCTGAATCATCAAATGAAAGACTTTTTATCCATTTGACTTATTCATAGAATGTGCTTTATTACATTATATGGTAAACTGAAAGATACTGGGTGAGTCATTTAACTACTCACCAAGGCTCATTTAGTAAAAGACCACCTCTGGTGCTCTATATGTTATGATAGAGGCCTGAAGAAGAAAATGTATTTTATAGCTATTATCAATAATAGTCACAATTCCTTCTTCTGTTGTGCTAAGGAAGATATTTGGTATAAAAATAAAAGAAGCCAGTGACCTAGGAGTTAAATGATTTGCCTAATGTCACAGAGTTTGAGCAACAGAGGGAGATCAAACCAGTGGAACACATTACTCCCAAAAATGCATTTAATTGATAAGAGAGTTCCTAATCCCCTTGGCACAGAGGAAGACATTATTTATAGGTCTTTTGGGGTGAAAAGGGATGTAAAGCCACAGGGTTTTTTTTTGTTTTTGTTTTTGTTTTATCTCCCTACCATGGTAGATGGGTGCATTTGAGTTAAATAAAATCCTGTAGTATCCAGAGAAACCTGCCAAGAATAATACAAAAGGACTACTAAGCTTAATATGTTTTTTCTTGCATAGGGAGGAATGAAGTAAAATGTTCAGCTACTCTGAAACTGTATCCTAAATGTAAGAAATCATGTTTGTCCCCAAATAAAGTCATATGATAAACATATGTGCTTGTAAAACAGCCCACTCCAAACCACGTACTGAAGTGAAAAGAGAGTTGAAGATGTATTTTATTTGATGAGCCATATACAAATCTTAGTATATGTTCACAACCTCATTAAATAAATGCAGCTCCTTTGGAACAAACCAAACATGGTCACAAACTTCCTGAGCCTATTTTAGGAAACAGAACTGCTGGGCAAGTTAAGTTTCAGGCCACAGACCAACCACAAGAGCCACAAGTATGGCTGGGTGGATAAATTTGGAAACCCTTCTTGCAGAGCCTGGGATATTCCTTGCAGGGCTGGGGGCAGACCAGGGAGCACTTCTTCAGGGAATTGCCATATTTGTTCATATATGACATTTCTGAAAAGTAGAAGCTGTAAAGTTGACAGTGCTTCTTGTTCTATACCCTAATTTCACCTGTGGTTGAAAACCAATACTGAAAAATTTGGCCGGCTGGGTGGAACAAGTAGATTTCAGCTCTGCAAAATACACACATGCACGCACACATACACAGAAAATGTGTCTATTTCTAAATAGGATATTAATTTTTGACCTATTATTATAGGTCCAATAGATTATTAATGTCTTGGCATTTTTTAAAGTTTCAGATCAGATTTTTCTCCAAGTGTCCAAGGACCTCTGTGGTATGTCGATATATTCTTGGGGATTCAAGTAGTCTCTTAATTTCTTCTCAACGTTAGGTTTTCACTGCTCTGATAACCTTTAAATACTTAATACAGCATATTCTGGATCATCTGGAGGATCCCAAACTGCCATTTGATTTGTGCTTACAAACAAATTGATGCCACATGGTATTTCCAAAGGGGGGAGAAATGGCTTTAATATATAAACCATGCATTCACCCTCAAATGAAGGCCAAATGCTGTCATGATTTACTGTACAAAAGAAGTTTTCACAGCAGTTCCCAAAGGGCAAATTGGGGTGAACTGAATCATCACATAACACATGGTAATGTAGATCTCGCAGTTCCAGCCACAGGGAAAGCTGTAAAGGCCGTTTTTTGTGCCAGGACCTCTGGCTTCCACTTCCATAGCATACTTGGAGCATGCATCAGGGGTCCAGGGAATCCAGGGATGGCCATCTGCAGCAGGCATCCTGTAGGACTCATTTCGTAGAAGGCTGGAGTGGAGCTCATTTTTCATGTAATGGGGGCATACAGAGAAGCTCACCTTTAAGCGTAGTACAGAATTATGGAATAGCAAATTGGGGCAAAAATAACTAAAATGAAAGAAATATCCTTGACAGAGCCTTTGTCATGCAAATTAGGTCTATTTCAAAATTGAGTGTGCAGCAATTATAGATTAAAAAACTGAGAACTTTCTGGAAGCATGTATCCCATGTTATTATGTTCAATAAAGTTTGAGCAGCATTGTAAGACAGGCTGTAAACATTGGTAAAACATGGTCCCTACCCTTAGGGTACTGACATTTTAAGGAAGAAGAAAGTTTCCTAAAGAATTAATTTCAGTGTAATTTGGATGCTATGGAAGACTTATACTCTACGACTTTACTTTTCTAGCCTGATGCAAAAGAAGAACGAAATCGTCACAAACCAAAGCAGGCTTGTGAAGATGTCATCAGAAAGAGAAGTAGAATCACAGAATTTGAGAGATCAAAAGAAGAGTATCAGACCCAAAGTCCACAGCAGAGACCCTGTCCTAACGAGAAAGGACTGATCCTTCTGCTAAAAACACCAACACACACTGGGCAGGAATAACATTTCAGGTCACTACACTTTCTTGGCCCACTGTACTTAATTCAGAGTCTGAGGGTCAGTCTTCCCAATCATCCAGGTATTCTTCTTGTAAAGTCACAAAGTGTAAGTATACCAGTAACACATTTTTTTAAAAATATTTTATTTATTTCACAGAGAGAGTGAACACAAACAGGAGAGTGGGAGAGGCAGAAACAGGCTTCCTGTTGAATGAGGAGTCTGATGCTGGGCTCAATCCCAGGAGCCTGGGAACATGACCTGAGCCGAAGGCAGCAGTTTAACTGAGCCAGCCAGGCACCCCCCAATAACACGTTTTTTTAAAAGTAGCAACTAACCATCCAAGCATCCGAGGATATATCTAGTTATTTCAAAGGGCATTGCAAAACCTTAAATACAATTTTCACTCTTCAAAATTCAAAAAAAAAAAAAAAAAGATAAAGATATTTGCCTGGAAGAATTATTTTTAATTCAAGGTATACCTCATTATGCCTTTAAAAATGGAAAAGAAGTGGTGCCTTCTAAAGTTAGCTCAAGAATCCGAACAATTCAGATTGAAATTACACTCAACCTATGAGAACTGTGTGGCTAGGTGAGCTGTTGGTATAGCCCAGACTGCCAGACATATCTCCAAGAACTACATTTAAGTTTTTCATTCTCATTCGAGAGTGACTTATACATAGTGAGGGCTAAAAACGCCTTTTGTCTCTGCTGCTTTAAGGTCAATGCCACAAATCAGCCTGGAAGACCAAAAACCAACAGGTCTAAAGAGACTTTCGCAGTTGGATGCTTACAGCTTTTAGCCAAAAGCCTACAGATCACGGAAGCAAGTTGCAGCGCAAAACGGAAAAGATTGCAAGCTTCAAAGTGAGTTCTATGAATTGAGATCTTGAGCTGAAAGTACTCTAGAAATCTGTTGAAGTTCAATAGCTAATTTTCTGACATCAGTTCCAAGAAATTGGAAACTGTGAATTTATTTACAATAGTAATTATCCCCCCCAGCCCCACTCAAACTCACGGAATTCTTTCGTAATTCAGAGACAGAGAATCGTGTAATAAAATCCCGGAGAAGATAAATGTACAACATAAAAAGATCAGTCCTAATTGCAGTGTATGTTGGCGTTGGGTACGAATTTTGCCTTCTGGAAGGTTATCCAAACCAAATTCTGCCTCTTGGAGAGTGTTCCGCTTTATTTATTGTTCTGCAACATTGCCTTGCCTTTTTCCAGTGTTCTCTGTACTTGGGAAATATTTTGTGCATGCCCGTCTTTTGCAGCATAGCTGCTGATTTCAGTAAAAAATGGATGGTGGGGTGTTTATTGGTGTATATATTTTTCTCTTGTTTTGCATTCTTTAACAATAAAAACCTTAAAACTTTATTCTGCCAGGTAGTGATAGAAGTCAGGCAGAAATTATTTAAAAGAAAAAAACGAGATTAATATTGTAGTTTGAATGACAAAAATGGAGGGAACTTAGTATAAAAAGGTCATGAATTCACAGGCAAGAGTATCTGTAGTGTTTTATCTTCATAAACATAACTGAAAAAATGATTTAGAATTCAGTTTTAATTTGAAATAAATATGTAACATACCAAAACTAAATTGTTTAAAACAAAATTTAAAATTATCTATTAGATCGTTTCACTTTTTTGTCTTTTAGTCATCTTAACCTCTTTCTTGGAATCTCATTCTGTAAGCGTGTTTTATTAATGATCTATTAAAAAGCACTCACTTAAAACATGACTGATTAAAAAGTAGACCTGATTTGAAGTAAGTGTTCTGAAAATGTTTCATTTATTGAATTCACTGAGGTTTAAGTTCCCATTTGTATAGCTAGAGGGTAAATTACAGATACTCATGCTTGTTTTATCATTATAATGAAAGCATTACTCATATTTGCAACACTAATTAAAATTCTGCTCTGACCCATATAAATTCAGCCTCTCCTTCAAATAGCTTATTTTCAAATTTTTATATAAACTTTACTATATATGGGTATGATAATGAAAGTATCTATCTTTAATACAACGTAATCAAGGTTAAGAGAAAGTAAAAATTAGGTTCAGACTTTTAATACTACAGGGTACATTTTTAGTACCCTACAGAGAGAATTAGTCACACGACTCCCATTAACTTTAATGGAACCTGTATGGGCAAATTGTATGCTGAAATTCTTAGGAAGTTAAACATCAGTAGAGTTTACTAGTTTCATTTTTCCTCTTTGGAACTTTGGTTTTGACTACTTTTACTTTCTAATGGTCTAGAGGGAAGACCTATCAATAAAAATGATTACCATAAATGTTTTCCAAATTTTAGAAGCCCACATTGGAGTTAGAAGTCTGCAAACAATGCTTAATAACATTGGAGACTCAATTAGCAAGTAAGTTTAACTAACTAAAGAACATAGTTTTTAATATGAACATCATAATGTTCTTGAAATATGAATATTAGAGCATCTGTTGTCCCCCAGTGCTTACACATCTTTTGCATTCCTAGTTGCAATTATAATAATAAAATCAAAGACTTTACAAACATTTTCAATATAATAAATATTAAAATGTATTTTACCTTCATATAAACCTAGTAAGTCTTTATATTGGAAATGAAATATGTTTGGAATTCTACATATCGGTCTTATTAAAGCATTATATACAGTACTTAGGCACTCTTGAGAGAGAAACATATGGACAATTAAAAATTAAAACATCAGGGCACCTGGATGGCTCAGTCGTTAAGCATCTGCCTTCAGCTCAGGTCATGATCCCAGGGTCCTGGGATAGACCCTTGCCTCAGGGTCCCTGCTCTGTGGGAAGCCTGTTTCTCCTTCTCACACTCCCACTATTTGTGTTTCTCTTTCTGTCAAATAAATAAATAAAATATTTTTAAAAAATTAAAATATCACAAGGGCAAAAGGAACCTACCTGTTCTTCACCCACTATCAGCAATATCTTTCCACAATTATAAATTCAATCACATGACTATGCAGTGAAGTTATGAACGATTAACAAATCCATTCAAAAGAATTTAGTATAATGTTAAATTTACATTCATCCCACAGAACACGAAAGGAGATAAAGATTCCTCTAATGTCAACTCACCCAAGATGTTCATAGCACTGCTAAAATTTGAAACAACTAGATATCTCTCAATTATCTCTTTTCCCTATCAAATAGATCTACCTAAATTTAGCATTTTGTAGAAATTAATCATTTAAAACACTAACTTAAAAATTTTTTTAAAAGAGCCTTCAATGTGAACTTAGGAGAATCTTCCATTTTTACCTTACTTGGGCATCTAAATAACAAAAACTGGATTCATCAGACAAAAAATATGGTTTAATCGGGAACAAAAAGCAGACATGAAAAAGGGCATTGAAGGGCGCCTGGGTGGCTCAGTGGTTTGGGCCGCTGCCTTCGGCTCGGGTCACGATCTCAGGGTCCTGGGATCGAGTCCCATATCGGGCTCTCTGCTCAGCGGGGAGCCTGCTTCCCTCTCTCTCTCTCTGCCTGCCTCTCTCTCCATCTATTTGTCATCTCTCTCTGTCAAATAAATAAATAAAATCTTTAAAAAAAAAAAAGGCATTGAAAATTAACATCATAAATAATTTCATCTTGGATAAATGTTCCATAAACAACAACAACAACAAAGATTGGTCAAGTAAAATCCATCACATAAGTAAAATTTCCTTTAAAAACCCTAGGTGGTTATCATGTGTGCCATCAATGAACATTAGTACTGTAAGAAACATTAGCTAACTAGACTATACCATCATTTGTTTTCTTACTTAAGTAGGTTCTATGCCCAGTGTAGGGCTTGAAGTTCAAACCCTTGTGACCTCAAGATCAAGAGTCACATACTCTACTCACTGAGGCAACCATGATTTTAAAAGTGAAGAAAATGACCCTCTAAGAAGTGATTATCCCAAAGTCTTCCAGCTCTTTAGTTGCAAGCAAAAATCGGAATCAAAATTTCTTGGCTCTATTCATTCACTCATTCATTCACTGAATAATTTTTTACTGAGCACATACAATGGCCTTAGGCATTCAGAAATGGGTTAAAGTGATGAGCAAAATATACAAGATCTTAGCCATTTTGGATCTGACATTCTAAATAAAGAGATAAAACAAAGAAGGAAATAAGTAAAACAAAAAGACAATTTCAGATTGGGTGCACACTAAAAAATTTGGTGTAAAATTTGCCAACTAAGAATTCAGCTGTTTGATAGTACTTCTCTTCTTAACTCTTCATATTTCTTTCCTCTTTTCAAAGTTAAAAATAAAGAGAGATTTATTAGTGATCTGCCTTTCATCCATCTTAGTGATCAAGTTCTCTCAAAAGACACACACATATTCATGAAACACATCAATATTTGTCATGCTTCATCAAACTCATGTTTGTCAGCTGTCAAACATGTCCACTTTTATTAGAGATTTCCAGTATCTGACTTCTGCAGTTTTCAGGTTTTTTAGTTTGTCCCTGTGTCATAGAAGAAGTTCAAAAACTGAAAACCCAAGACCATGTGCTAAAAATAATTTCAAAAGGTGTGTGAGTAAGGATTCTCTTCCAGAGTAAAATGGTTGTCCCTCCATGGTTATTTCTCATTCCGTGTGATTTTTCTGTGTAGAGAACAAAAGAGAGTTTGAAAGATGAGGTGGGGTGTGAATCTGGCTGCTTGTAATTCTATGAAATTATACTGACTGTCTTGTCTTCAATGTCAGACAGTAGAACTGCTTCCTCTAACTAGCAAAAGAGATGCTCAGTGCTTTTGTCTTTCATTTTTTCTTAATGCATAATTTATGTATAGCCCATTTATTAATAACCATGAAGTGTTATACCTGGAAACCTGCTCACAAAAGAACAGAATATACAGAATTAAAATGAACATTTCATAAGGTAGATATTATCTTTATATTAAAAAAAACACTTGTCCTAGTTAATTCTTTCTGAGAATGTTGGATAAAATCCAATATAAATATTCAATTATTAATATAACCATATTTATCAAATTAAACAAGAATTCCAACTATATCCTGGTTACTGATAAATCTCAAGGGGAATAAAACACTTTTTATAATGACATATTCTACCTAGAAGAGAAAATATTTCAACAAAGCACCATTTCTGGGAGTTCCTTGAAGGCAGAGAAACTTTATTATTCATCTTGTATGTATTTTCCTTGTTTAACCTAACAGCATTACGTTGTAATGATGGTAAAATCTACAGTAGCTAATATTTATGAAATAATTAGTATTTGTGAAGCAACAATCTTCTAAGTCAGGTACTATTATCATGTTATGGTACCAATGAAGAGAGTTGAAATATTTTGCCCAATGTCACTCAGGTAATGAGAGAGGAAGAGCTGGGATTTGAACTCAAGCATCTGACTCCAGAAGCCACCTTTTTAACCATTAACTCTATTTTTCACAGCTTGTTTAGAGAGGAAATTTAAAAATCATTTACATTAAATTGAAATCCAGATAGATTTAGCCTTCCTGATATGTCATTAAGAACACAAACTTCTGGATAAATGTTGGGGTAAAAGGTAAAACATTTAGTTCACTGAATAATTCTATGTGTTCCAAACATTCTAGGCCTTGTAGAGGTCTAGAGCTGAGAAAGGGTTTTAGCAATCGTTCTAGTCCAATCCCTTCCATTTTCAGATATGGATCCAATCCTGAGTGCCATACAACTTACTAATAGCAAAACCAAACTTCCCAGTTTCCAAGTAAAAATGTATGAGTTCTTAACTGTTTCTATTTTGTTCATGCATTTCTCTGAAAGTGAATTATACCTAGACTGTTGCTTTTGTAATATGGCAGAAAAGCTCTTAAAAGTGTCCTCTACCATCCCACTTCTGATGCCTGTTACCATCTGTGATCTCCTTTCCCTAGGTGTGAATGAGATCTAGGACTTGCTCTTCACCAACAGAAAATGTAAAGACAGTGGGATGTATTACTGACATGTATGGGATTATTTGATTACTTACATAAAGTCATGTAGAGCTCCCATTTTTGCAGGAGCCTCTCTTGCTCTTTCTGGCTTTGATGAAGCAAACAGTCTTGTTGGAAGGTCCACGTGGTAAGGAACTGAGGAGAACTACCACTATCAGCCAATGGCCTGTAAGGACCTCCCCCTAACAGCTGGTGAGAAATGAGGCCTTCAGTCCTACATCCACGTGGAAATAAGTTATAGCAGTAACTTAAGTGAATTTGCAAATGAATCCTTCCCTAGTTAAACATTCCCCTGAGAACTCAACCCTGAACAAAGCTTCCCTTAGCCCTCTTTCAGAGGACACACCTCATCTGTGTTTGGACTCCCAATACATGGAGATCCTTAGATAATAAATGTCTGTTGTTTCAAACCACCCCGTTTAGAGCAATTTCTTACACAACAATAGAAACTTAATACATGTCTATTATGGCAAGAATCTGATGCTGCGTTTAATTATTGTCAAACTAAGTAAGTTTAGCTAGGTATAGTTTAGTTACTTTTTATGTCGTGGGAGAACCTCAGTAAATACTATTGAATGAAGGATTAATAAAAACATCTTTAACATTACTAAGGAAAAAGTGAGATCTGATCATGGTGCTATTTTTTTTTTTAACTTATTGCTTAAAAACACAGCTCATTCTTGATTTGTGTGTATATGGAGAATAAAGTTGCAGTCAAAATGGCTTTCCTTTGAATCTCAAGATTAGAAAAGAAGAAATGATTAGTCGCTAGAACTTTTTGGGATTTTTTTATATGTGTCATATGCATAATGCTCTCATAGCTCTGTATGTTACTTTAGGGTCAGTGCTATAAAGCACTCACTAGTGTGGCTTTTTAACAATCATTCCATGTTTAAGTTCGTTTAAAAAACTGCTTTTGACTAAATTCTTCATCTTAAAAACTTTACATTACCCCTGAATAGGCATTTATTCCCTTCCTGTGTGATTCAGGCATTCTATAAAGCCTGGTAAAAAGTCTTCAAAAAGCAACTAGCTATGAAAAACAGATATGAGGATTTGAGTGTTCAGTGAAAATGCTAACCTTTTTTTTTTTTTTTAATGTGACTATCCGTAAAATTAAGATACACTGGAGCTATTTCTATAGTTATCATTTGTCATTGACTATAACATTACTAGGATTATAGGCAAATAAAGTTAAACTACAGTAGCCATTAGAACAATCTTGAATTTAAAACATAGGGCCTTCATTTTGTACCCTTAAATGAATTTGCAAAACTCTTCCCAGGCATAAAACATTTCTGGTGTCATGGCTAGTGAGAGAGATCTTACCTATATTTTAAAAAATTTGGATCATCCAGTTTTGCTTCATTTTACAAGTGAAATATTGAAGTGCATGGAAGAACCAATTCAAGGACAAGAAAATGGTCAGTGACAGAATAGCATTGGCAATCTATTCTCCTGAATTTTATTAAAACACAAAGACCTCTAATATCTTGTGCATTTATCAGACATCAGTAATAGAGTCACAAAAGTAGAATATACCATTTATGTGTTCCTGTCTTGTCTTAAAATACAAGAACCTAATATGAGAAATCTTATTTTCCATAAATAGATTTATGCATTCTGATGCATCAGGGATACCAGGCGAAGGTTAATAAAAGGAAACTGGAAGGAGTCATCTCTCAAAAGAAAGGGACAGAAATGCCTGGGTGGCTTAGTCAGGTGAGGGTCTGCCTTCAGCTCAAGTCATGATCCCAGGGTCCTGGGGTTGAGTCCCACATTGGGCTCTTTGCTCAGGAGGGAGCCTCCTTCTCCCTCTGCCTGCCTCTCTCTCGTTCTAACAAATAAACAAATAACATCTTAAAAAGAAAAGAAAGGGACAAATTTTAAGAAATCTTCGTTGTGGAGGAGTAAGTATATAGTACGTCAACACATCAAATAATTGTTTAAAATTAATTAATAAGTAACTATGGGATTCATTGTGTTTGCTGAATCTAAATCATTAATTTCTGTACTTTTGAAAAAATTCCAGTTACCATTCATCATTCTAACCACACATAATGAAAACCAGAATATTAAAAATAATGAAATTTGGGGAAAAAAACTAGAAATTCAAAAATCTTAAATTAGTTATATATTACTGATAACACGTGAAAGCATTCAGAATTTATTTCTGGAGATTATAAATTATGTTTCAATTTAATAATTTACAGTCTCTCTAGATGTTAAGTATACTACATTAGATGAAAAAGTAGAACAACTATGAAAACTGAAAATAATTTTAGAAAGTCCAGTATAACCAAATGCTGTCCTACTCTATTCACATTTAAAATTGAAAATCTACATTTTAGGGTTGCTTTTCATCCATTCCAGAATGCAAAATTGCCTTTTTCTTATTCTACTTAGGCAAAGGAGTAAAAGTGTATAGAAAAGGGAACATATTCTTTTTTTCTGTTTTAAAGAAAGGTGCAGGAGAGGCGAGTGAAGGGGCAGAGGGAGAGGGAGAGACAGAATCTTAAAGCAGGCTCCACCCCCAGCTCAGAGCCCAACAGGAGGGGGAGGGGGTGGGGGAGGGGGATGGACACTCAGTCTCAGGAACGAAGTCAAGAGTCAGATTCTTAAGTGACTAAGCCATCCAGGTGACTGGAACATAATTATTTTTTAAGGTAACTTTTGGGATACAAAAGCAACTGGAAAAACTGAAAATAATATTTTACCAACATACTCTAAAAGAAGACCTCCTGAAATAACCAGTTTCATGGTAACACTGGGGCATCAGTTAAAATGAGAAAGCTTTCACCAGCATCTATTGGCTGGAGCGTATGAACTTTGCAACTCTTTAGAACCGCATGGTTTTCATATTCAGTATGCCTGCATGCATATATGTGTATACATAATTGCTATGCCTTGTACCAAGGATATGAACTATGTAAAATTACTGTAGGAAGTTGTAAATGATGTATGAAATGAGAAATCTTTGCCCACTGGCAGTACATAGATAGAACAGAGATAGTGACGTGCAATCTCTTCTCTGTCATTTGTCATAGTATTCATCTTATAAAAAGCAGAACCTATCAATAAACCTGAGTGTCAAACATGCATACTAAACAATTATTTCTCTTTTTTTAGGTCTCCCCTCTTTCTTGAAAAACAGTTTACACAAACCTTTGTGCCCAAGGTAAATGTAAAAAAACTTCTCTGTTAATGATTTCAATTGCTCATCCAAAAACATTAAATGCAGAAATTCTAAATAGGACTGTGGAAGGTGACTTTATACTGATACTCAGTACTGCTGAGTTTTGAGCCTTGCCATCCAAGGTAAATCTTTTTATGAGGACATATATAAAGGCTTTATCTACAACGTCTAATATGCAACCATTTCAAAAAATCTGAGGGTAGCACTGACAGTTTCATCTAGCATCCCGATGGATGAAAGATTTCAGATTTCACCCTGTCATTGACTGGCAGAAGTAAATGGAACAGCACCTCTCTCCTAAATTAGTGCTAATATAAAATTATTGTGATTGACTCCTCAATCCCACTGACCAATTCCCAAATCAAATATTTGATCAAACAATGATGGTAATTAAACTTACATTTATTCATTCAATGCCATCTCATCACAACATATTATAGTATCAGGAAAACAAATCTGAGAACAGAAATAAAAACCAAATAAAAAAAAATCTTTGCAAGGCAGCATATTTTTTGGGTTACAGAATTTAAGTGTAGAAACAAAACCAGAACAAATGAAGTAAAGCTGTATCTATGTACAAAAATAAGGCCAATATGGTCAAGTAAGTTCATGAAAGCATGTGAAAGCATAAGCCAAAAATATGAGGTGATATTTTTTGTGACACTTGAACTTTATGATTTATATACACAGAAGGAAAGTTCAATATTCATGAAACTGCATCTTTCCAAAACTGGAATGTGTTCTTTCATGTGCCAGTCATGGTTTTATTAAAATAATAATATAATTAAAATACTAAAAATAACGAATATGCTCTGGCATCTGACATTTTTTAACAGGATGCTATTGATAATTCTTTCTAAAAATTGTAAAACAAGTATTTCTTTACCAAATGAGTTCATCTCTTCTTGGAATCACACTGATTTTTCTCTTACTCAATGAAGTTAGATGAAATATCTGATTTTATTTCCAATCAGTAGACCACACAGATGAGCAAATTTTGTTTTGCATATGAGTCACATAAAAATGATGGAATCGTTTTGTTCCTGTGAATAGAGTGAAAAGAGCATAAGACAAAACAATATCTGCCTTTGGTTTATTTTCTCAGTGGAATGTAAATATTATCTTATTACAACAAGCACATAAACAGCAGAAATTCATTTAAATTTTTCAATCTCAAAAAGAAAACCCTTCAAATGTTGGCTCAGTATTTAGAACCTATACATTTTCAGTAGCACATTTAAGGTTAATGTACACAGATACTTTTGTTTCTTGTTTTCTTTCCCTTCCTTCCATCGCACATGCCCCATTTTGGTTTGTAGGATTCTTGTCGCTGAAGTACTACTACCCACTCAGAGCCTTGTCCAAGACTTAGCTCTTGTTACTCTTTCTAGCGTATAGAAAATTTCTCAGTTCCTCTATTCTCCTTCTTTCTAAGTATTGAAATGTACTGAAACTGTGGAACCAGGATTTTAGCATCTGACTGCTTTGCAATTCCTCTCCCATGGCATTTTCATTTTTCATTGTTTATGTGATCAAAAACACAAAAGCTGGGAAAATTCTGAGAATACCAGCTGGGTGGACAATTAAGGGAACACTTGCTGAAGTCCATACGTCAGATAATTATCCCCGCCATCCATACAGAGATGCTGTCAAATAGAGTCAGCAACCACATATTTTGTTTCCCACGAAAAGTAAAACATCTCCACTCCACCCCCTCAACCCCCAACCACGACCACAACGCTGGGATTAATTTATATCAGGGAAATAGGAAAAATTCTGTGAGGCGAGGAAAATAGGGCTTTCTTCTGATATTGATCAGATCCTCTGGGTTAAAACAATCAGTAAAATCTCTCTAGTTTCAATTGTATCTGTTTTTAGGTAGAGACAAGTGTTTAAAGATGATTGTAGGAGTCATATCATGAGAATACACACTTTTATTTCTCTTTGTGTATATATAAAAATGTGTCAAAATCTGCATAGGATTTTATGCAATTCACAACACATACACATGGATCACTAGATCAGAGATCTCCCCTATTAGGAAATATTTGTGTGGACTTTAGCTGACTGAATCCATTGAAATATTTAGACCTACTCAGTGAGAATGTTAAGTAGAAGTCAAAATTCACCACAATTTTCCTTTAGCTAAAATGTCCATTAACTGTTGTCTCTTCGTGAAAATTTTGCAGGTTACCTTTGGTTAATCAGAGGAATGGAAAACATCTGTCAAGTTTTTTGTTGGTTCAAAGCAGATTTCTGTTCTTCCACCACCTACTTTCCACATTTTCTTCTGGTAGCTCTACTTCCTGCTAATCATTTTCCCTAATACCGCTCTAGAGATATTTATTCAGCTGATATCTAAATTTGACATGGGAGTTAGTTTGCATTTTAAAAAGCTACATTTGTTAAAGTTTTTTTTTTTTTTTTTTTTTTTTTTTTTTTTTTTTTAGATTTTTATTTATTTATTTGACAGACAGAGATCACAAGTAGGCAGAGAGGCAGGCAGAGAGAGAGAGAGAGAGAGAGAGAGAGAAGCAGGCTTCCTGCGGAGCAGAGAGCCCGATGCGGGGCTCGATCCCAGGACCCTGAGATCATGACCCGAGCCGAAGGCAGCAGCCCAAACCACTGAGCCACCCAGGTGCCCCGACATTTGTTAAAGTTTTAAGTAAATAAATAAGTAATACATAAAGTAGCTTACCCCACACTTCCTTTTAAAGATATCTTTTATCCTGAAGAATAGCGTTTTGTTAAATTTGTTATATGTGATTCCTAAAATTGGGAAAGCACAGTCTTTAGTTTTTTTAGAATTCATTGAGTCATGAAAATTCACATTATTTGTAAACACTATCCATTTTCCCAGAATATAATCAGAAATTGCATGATAGATTATTTTATGATTCATACACTTTTGCTTAATCCTCATACTAAAAGGTAATTCAATTGTTTTCATGGACCACTTAATTTAACCAATTTTATTATAAGTATGAAGCCAATTATTTCTATCTATTGAGAATGTAGTTAACTTGTTTCTTAAAAAATGATCACATCTGCCATGAAGACACTATGAAAACTTTTCCATGTTGATAAATACTGATATATAATAATGCATGGTGAATTATGAAGTAATGAAATAAGAAATAGAATTTTGACTATTGGAAAAGAAAAAAAAATTTCAGCCCACTCGATGACAGGTAACCTAAGTCTTTTAAAATAAAGATATGCAGCCCTCCTTTATGACAGCTAACTTCTTTGGTTTTGGTCCAGATAAAGTTCTCTAAACGATTACCAACATTTTTATAAATTCTTTTTTGCTGTGTTTTTAAGAGTGTTCAAAAATTGTCTGCCTTTGGCTCAGGTCATGATCCCAGGGTCCTGGGATCGAGTCCCGCATCGGGCTCTCTGCTCAACAGGGAGCCTGCTTCCCTTCCTCTCTCTCTGCCTGCCTCTCTGCCTATTTGTGATCTCTCTCTGTCAAATAAATAAATAAAATCTTTTTTAAAAAAATTGTCTTGATGCCTATTAGCAGTTAGTTCTATGGATTTTATTTATCAATTTATTTGAGATACAGAGAAAGTGAGAAAGACCATGGGTGAGGTGGATGGGGGAGGGTTAGAAGAGGGAGAGGGAAAACAGACTCCCCCCTACCAAGGAGGAAGTCTGACACAGGGCTCTGTCCCAGGATGCCAGGATCATGACCGGAGCCTAAGCAACCACTATACCGAAAGTTGAGCTTATTTTTTGCAATAACATAGATACCTACATTACTTGGACACCATGCCAAAACCAGACAAAACTGAATTTAAATTACAAAATAATATCTTTCTGGACTTTAAAATGTTCTTTGTTTTATGTGCTAAGTTCTGGTAGCTTTAATTTTGATAATATGGGGAAATATCAGTTTACCATGAGAGGAAGAAAATTAAGTAAGTAACTTTAAAAAATTACCATTAAAACATAATTTTCACTTAATCATGGAATAAAATGAAATTCCATTGTCATTAGAATAAAATCTCTATCACATACCTGAAATATGTTTGCTGTTTGGGAAAATATGTTGTTAAATGCAAAATTGTCCATGAAATCTTGTGTAGTCAATGATTGCTTTGTATATAAAATTGAGTAGTAATCAAATTAGTTAATGACATGTAAAGCACTATTTGCAAGCATCCTAGAAAACTGAACTACCTCAACTTACATTCTACAAAAATGTGGATACCTATCTCATTTGAGCACTGTACCAAATATATTTGCACCAAATGCAAACTGATTTAAGTCCCAAATTCTAACTCAAAATTTTGTTCTAATTTTGAAGACTATATAAATGTAGAATGTAGACTATACAGCACAATAAATAACATTCTACTTTGAGTTACTTTAAGCTTCAAAGTTTAAGCATGCTTTATGGGGCGTCTGGGTCACTCAGATGGTTAAGCATCAGGTCATGATCTCAGGATCGTGGGATGGAGTCCCACATTGAGCCCCACGTTGGGCTCCCCACTCAGCAGGGATTCTGTTACTCCTTTCCCTCTGCCTCTCCCCCTGCCAATGCAATCTCTCTTTCTGTATCTCTCTGTCTCAAATGAATAAATAAAATCTTTATATTAAAAAAAAATCATGCCTTGCTAATCTCAATAACAAGTTCACTAGTATAGTATAGTTTAGTACAATATAATATTATATATTCATCTTAAGGTCTATATTTAATTTCTTTTTTATTGTTATTATAATACATTTGCTTTTATTCAAAGACTTTTTTTGGCTTCCTTTTTTTGACTTTTTTCTCATTGATTTTCAATTTATCCATTATTTTAGCGTCTTTCCCTAGTTATCTTCTTTCGTCTATATTTTCTCCACTTTAATATGAGATTTTCAATCTATGGTCAACGGTTTTGTCTTTGGAATGATAATAGGGATTCAGATTCAAGCATTTGTTTATTCAACAAAACTGTCTTGAGCATTCTGTTAGTCTTTTTGCCCCTTCAGATCCAATTTCTATCCTTCTCTACTCTCTCATTGCCTGCCAGAAAGCTGGCCCTTATGGTCTGAATCAATTGGACTCCAATCCGTCAGTCTTACGATTGGGTTTATGTAATGGTACTGGCATGAAGTAAGAGTTTGTAGTTGCTGCTTACCCTACCTGAGCCAGTAAGGCAGCCCTCTCCTATAGGTAGAACTCTTTTCCATGTTCCAGTAACTCCTGACTCCCCTTGCTCTTTATGACCTAAGAACAGCTCTCTTGTCAATTTCTTTTAAACCTGTCTGTGGTTTGTAAATGAATTCTTCTCCAGATCCCTCTGGATCTGAAAAATAAATAAATAAAATCTTTTTAAAAATTTTTCTTCAATTGTCCCATTGAGCGTGTCATCTATTTCTGATAGATCTGATCTCCTACTCTATGCCTGAATTTATAGTCTTTTCTATATACAGTTTTGTGGATCTTTTGAAAAAGTTAATAATATAACCCACACTTTATACATAAAGAAATGAAGACTCAAAAAGTTTAAAAAAACTTTCCCAGACACTCAGGTAATATAGAATGTAGCCCAAAATTGAATCATGGTATCCTACTCAAAGTCTAGCACTCTTTTTCCTGTGGTTTAGTTTTCTACTACTCCCTCCTAAATGTTTTTCCATTGGTAACATCCATCAGTGATTATTGACTGAGAACCTATAGTATATTGTAATGTATTGAAAATGCATCAGGCTAAATTCATAGGTATAGAGGAACAATAGACATGTACCTGACTAGTAATCATTTTGGTCAAGGATCTCCAGCTATGAACATATTTTAGTGTATCAACACTGAATTTAAGATGTCACCTTGTGGGTCCTTGAAAGCATGAGAATTAGAATTCCTTCTGTTTATCCTTATTGAAATACTAAATAGATAGTTGGACTAATGGAAAGACAGACAAGACAGCAAACTATGAACAGATCTGGGAGGGATAAGATAACCCTGACCTAGATACCAATGCTAACCATGGAGAGAGCCCAGTACGTCAGTTTATTGACAATACTAGCTAGTGGAGACTAATGAAGAAATGTAGATTCTGGGGTTCAACAGAGCTACAGAGAAACCCTGGAAATTTGTCCACAGACAGTAAAACTGTAAATTCTGAGGAAGATGGGAAACAAGAGTACTAGTAAAAATTAGGTAGGAATCCGGAATGCTATATACTCCTCAGATTTGTTCTGAGGAGTAAATAAAATAAGATATGCGAAATATGCAACCCAGTGTTAGACACAAGGCATATATACGGTATAACAAATAGCATGGGGAAAGCTACCAATAATCATGCCTCTAACAAGATGGAAACAAGATGTGGGTTGGGTCAAAGATACAAGGCACCATGTAACAGAGAGCTTAACTAGGGTAAAGAAAAAAATGGGGAATCAAGGCATGAACTGAAATGGCTCAAATATAAGCACATACCCTCCATCCATGTGGCCCCACACAAGACTCCAAAAGAGAAATGGTCCCGCTAACAGCTCTTCCACAGGCTTCCCTCCACAAACACTCTCAGTTCCTTCGAGTATTTGAAGTTCTAAGTGTATGATACAGATTAGACCTATTTTCCCCACATCTGACCTGTGGCTCAGATTTAACAGTTTCTTTCTAATCAACACCCTTATTTTGAAATTTCAGGTGTTAGGAAATCTGACCAGTCATTATTGGTCATAAGATAAGAAGGGTTTTTAGGCTGAATGTTGTCTCCTAAGATGTTTGTTAACCTAAATAATATTTCATTGTTTCAATATTTTAATGTTTGGGGGGACTACTCTCATCTGTAGAATTTATTTGTAATCATTAGCAACACAGAGCTGGTAAGTTTTGGTGTGTTTGTGGCGGGTTCTTTCTTCTCAGAGCCTTATGAGGGAAAAGGCCAAGATACTGGGGTTGGGGGAGTTATGCTGCATCCATGCCTCTGCAGAGATTATCATTCTTTCTTGATCTGAGCCAGAAAATCCAGTTGTGTTCAAACAAATTATTAAGTTATCCATAATTATTTGTTATTCAATTTTTCTCAATTAATTTGTACATTTAATATAATTCATAATTTTAATAATGCTAATTTTTTGGATTTTTTTTCTTGGAGATGACAGAAATTAGCAGTAAAATTAATTTAGAACAATAAAGGGGATATTTTAAGATGTATAGAAAGGGGAGTAATGAGCATATACAAACGTATGAACTATTACAATTGATTAAGATTAAAGCAGCTCTAATTAAAGCAGTGTGTATTTTAGACTGATGCACAAACTTCTAGACAGATGTGCAAACTAAAAGAATAAAATAATAAATTCAAGAATAACACTATCTGGGTGCCTGGGTGGCTCAGTCAGTTAGGTTAAGGGTCTGTCCTTTGTCCAGGTTCCAGGAGGGCTCCCTGGTCAGTGGGGAATCTGTTCTCCCTCTCCTCTGCTTCTCCCCCAACTCATGCTCACTCCGTCTCTCAAATGAATAAATAAAAAATCTTTTAAAAAAAGAATAACACTATACATGCATATTAATATACACATATTCTATATGTATATATAATCTGTATATGTTTATATGCATGTGAATACACAAATATAATTAAAGGGAGCATCATAAAAAAGAAAATAATGGTGTTGGGACCATTTATTAGCATTTGAAAAAATGTAGGCCAATAAAACAAACAATACTCTATAAATGTTAATTTAAAATTTTCAGTTAAAAACTACAGAACACTATCCAAACAATGGCAACACTAAACAAAAATAATTTAATAATTACTTAACTCTAGAGAGGTAGAAACTTTCAAAATTTGAAGTTATAAATAAAATCGTTAATAAAAATATCAACAAATTTGGCCATTAAAAACGCTGAAAAGTAAACAGCATAAAATAAAAGGAACATAGTCAAAGAAGAATATTTGTATCAAATGTTAGTGTTACATAAAGAATTCTTTCTAAGGGAAGAAAATGAGAAATAAAGACAAAAGATGTTATATAGAATTCAGGCAAAAGGAAATATCTTTTAGAAATTAGAAATCAAAGAGGGAACAATAATCATGGTATTTTCTAGTTAAAAAATGCAAATTAAAATATCAATGAGGTATTTTTAGTTATTATGTTTTAATAAGCTGTGTTTTTTGTTTTGTTTTGGTTTGGTTTTTTTCTAACTCAGTACTGGTATTACTGCTATTTCTGGTGCCTGTTTAAGTTGGCAAAAATCATCCGGAGAAAAAACTAGGAAATACCTTTAAAAACTACAAAATATTCACTTTTTAATTCAAAATCAAATTTCTTAAAACATATAGTAAGAATATAGGCTTAGTCTGATTCTAAAATAAGGCATAACCTTTAGAGAAAAACTTCAAGGGCTCTCGGGTGGCTCAGTCGGTTAAGTGACAGACCTTTGGCTTCATGATCTCAGGTAGTTAGATGGAGCCCCAACCCTGAGCCCCTGCCCTGAGCCCCAGCCCAGAGCCCTGGGATGGGGCCCTCAGTCCAACAGGGAGCCTTCTTCCACTCCCTTTCCGCCTCTCCCCCAGTGCATATACAATAAATACATAAATCTTAAAACTTTACAAAGCAGAGAATAAAAAGAAAAAAAAAAACCTGCTAGTAGTTACTCATAACCCCGAATACAGAATTAAGCCCAGATAAAATTTTGATAAAATTTTCCTGATGTTTTTGTACAAATACAAAATTTTATGTTGTGGAGCTCTTAATATATAAATGTATGTGTGTATAACACAGCTTTTGCTTTGCTTTTTCATTTAAATCACTAAAAAATGTTGACAAGAATCATTTTTGTGTTTTCTACTCCTCTACTGTATATTCATGCTATGATTTATTTCATTGTTTCTTTATTATTGGACATGGAGGGCACTCTTCAGATTTCCACGGTTTAAATAATAATGCTCTCTATAATAGCCAAAGCTCAGAAACAATCTAAAAGCTGAAGAGCATGAATGGTTAAGAAGGAATACATCTAAGCTGTAAAAGTTAATAGAAAGTCTGCAGGACAATGGAAATATGCTTATGACACAATGTCTACACTTTGAATTACAATTCAGTTTGGAAACGTGGCTTGATACCTCACATCATATAAGCATTAAATGTTCGTCTCACTTCTATTTAACAGGTAGGACTTGCAGGCTGGTCCAGCTCTGTACCCCTAGTTCTACATTGTGTCTGTTTCAGGCACCCTGTGGGTACCCAGGATTGTTAATTATATCATTAAAAGAGTAAATCTGCTAATGCAAGGACGAAGTAAGATTAACAAAGCTTTGTTCTTTTTTTTTCCAGTGAGTTGTTTTCCTTTCTCTTGTTAGCATGTAAGCATACTTTAATCTTGGGCTTTTGGGCTGGGAACAAATGATGCTCCCTAGATTGGAAAACTGTTCCACCTTAATGCTATCCTGAGGTTACATTTAAAGAGCAACAGTTCGCTGTGTGGAGGTGGGCAGTACAGATTTATTTGCTTCCTTTTCCCTTGCATACAGAATATATCAGAGTGAACGAAACTCCAGAACCAACGTTTCCATCAGATGACACCTGTGATAACAGATGGCAGTCAGTCATGTTTTTAACATCAATATTAAATTAGAATACAAAATAATGCTGAATAGCTCTCAGAGAATTTACTTAAAGACAGCTTATAGACTATGACAATTCTGGTGAATTTCAACAGTAATAAACTAGTATGAGTTGTTTTTGTTTTTGTTTTTGTTTTTTGTCTTTAGCAGTTTAGAAAGTACTAAGTAATGATATACGGTGAAGGTAGACGTGAAGCCTTAATTTATTTTTCATAAGGCTCATTTAATTCATGAATGAGATATGGTAGAAGATTTAGGAGTGCTCATTCTCTGTGTTTCATCCAGGTGTCCAGCACTTGGCTATACTGTGCCCTATGCAGGGGCACTTTAGCAGTCCAAATTATCCTAAACATTCCGGCTTCTCTGAACTGTGCCTGCAGTCCAGCAAAGCGTCTATCCTTGGCTTGTAGCTGTCAACAGGAGGGGAGCCTTGTGGTCACACACGAGGGCACAAGTCACCGAAGTCAAAGGACAATGAAGAGACGGGATATTTGTTATCTCTGTCAATGTTAAAGGGAAAGATTTCTGCTTTTTTTTTTCCTTCTAAAATTATATATGCACTGCCCAACAGATTTTGGAAAGAAAGCAGAAAATTGGAAAAGAAAAAAAAAAGTGGAAAACTTATCATAAATATTGACCTCTCCTGTGGAAGAGATTTTGCTATTTATGAACAATTTCACTGTTTCCATGACTGCTTGACGTCAGCTTATGTACACACGTAATTAATTATTCCTTCAGGGAAACAATCTCTTCACTTAAGGGTGAGAGAGGAAAACACACTATGTTTCTTCCTACAAACAAGGCAATGGGAGCTGGAATAAAGGAGGACTTTTTTGCTTTGTTTTCTCATTCATGAACCCGCACATGTACACACACACATGCATATACACACAATAGTGACAGATGCAGAGCCTTCAAAGGTCTGAAAAAAGCATGGCCTTCTCAGTAGTCCATGACATAAATTAAATGCCTGACTTTACACTCTCAAACTAGTTTCATGGAATTACTATTTCCCCTACTGCTCTTACTTCATAGTTTTGGTCAATAAATATCCCATTGGACTATACGTTTCTTAAATATAGAGACAGTATCTCATTCACCATAGCAGCTGCAGCTCAGTTCAAAAATGTGAATCCTGTGCCAACTATGAAACGCAAATTCTACTTAGTTTTATATTTTGTTTATAGACTATTTCTACCACATATAAAACCAAATTATTAAAGTTTAATGCTTATGAACTCAACAAGATTGTACAATCAAAACATTCTGAATTATATCTGTTTCTCAAATTTTTCTCTCAGATTTGAGTCTCCTTTGATTCTTGAGAGAATCCTCAAAATAAAAGTTACTGATTTGAAATATCATCCATTAATGTAACATGTCAAAATTGGAACTTTTCAAATTGCAAACCAATATATACATAAGGACATTAAAATATACCATGTATTAATCTTGGTAATCATGGTTGCTGAGGATTTACACAGTGCCAGGTCCTGTGCTATTTCACAGAATATTTAAAAACCATTGATAGAGGTGTCTCTCTCTGTTATTTTAATCTACATTTTATACAAAAGGAAAACTGTTCTGAAGAGGTTAATAACTGTTCTAGCATTACAACACCATTATCAACTGGAACTAGAATTCAAACGTTTTTTTCTGTGATTCTAAGGCTTCCACTTTTATATACTTTTGCTCTATTGTTTGCTTAGTGATAATTGTGTACCTCTCTGATGTTCTCTGTTTCCACCATGATGGTTGAAAGCAAACTGCATTGGCCCAATTCTGGTTTTCACAGCACCCTAAGGAAACAAAACAAAACAAAGTAATTTTTATTCTTTTAAAGATTTTATTTATTTATTTATTTGACAGAGATCACAAGTGGGCAGAGAGGCAGGCGGGGGGGTTGGGGAGCAGGCTCCCTGCCAAGGAGAGAGCCCAGATGTGGGACTCGATCCCAGGACCCTAAGATCACGACCCAAACTGAAGACAGAGGCTTAACCCTCTGAGCCACCGAGGCACCCCAAAACAAAGTAATTTTTAACCTCTGAATGACCGACGTTGGGATCAAAGACCTATGGCCTCTTTCAATAAGATTTTAATCAGAGCGAATACATATTTATCCAATTAACATCTACTGAGCCCCTACTATCTCGGAGGCATTCTCTATCCATAAATAAATTCCATAGTTTTTTACTGAAGCAAAATACTTTTGTTACCACAATAGAGTGTATACCTGTGATGGGATTTGGCTTGATGGGTATGCCCAATTTTCAAACAATCTGCAATCTTTATGAGTAAATAAAACAAGCAAATTTTAGTGACTTTATTTTTGAGTAGTGAATGCAGCAACAGTAATAAAAGCAATCATTAGCGAGAGCAAAAGAAATTAAGCACTTAATCTGATCCGGGAAGTAAAAACAGTAAAATCTCCCACAGTACCATAGGCTTATACTTGATCTCATACAATGATATGTAAATGCAACAACCACAGCTAAAGAACATTCTTAGAAAGGAGCACAGCACAAATAAGTCCCATTAATGTTACAGACACATATCATCCGAAACAGATACTTTCATAAAGAATACTTTTATTTTTGCACATCTTTTACAAACCTGAGAGTGAATTTATGCCACTCAGAGTGGTAGGGGTCTAGACACCATCTCACCAAAAAGAACCTTGATGATTAAACCTGTCACGTCCAACACTCTGACATCTATACCCTGGACTGTGCATCTAACTCCCACACATTTATCCTTCTTCAGAACCAAATAGCAAGACTATCAGCTAACTTTGGCCAAGAGCACTTTCTTCTTATTTCTTAGGAGAATGAAGAGCAGTTTCTCCTTCACTGATAGAGACTTTATTTTACTCCTTTGTATTAAAAAAAAAAAAAATTGTTTACCCAGCAACTATTAGGAAAGCAGCATAACTGCTCAAAACAAAGGCTGGGTCCTGTCTCTAGCGCTGATCTGCTCAGTAGACTTAGGCAAGTTACTTCATCCCTCTGTGCTTTGATTTCCTTAATCTGTAAAGTGGGGCTCATAACAGCACCTATCTCAGTGGGAAGCTGAGCAGGTGGATATGACAATGTACATAAAGCCCTCATCATTATGCCTGCCACATGGTAAGCAACAGTCAACAATGACAAGAATGGTGGCTACCAACCTCTCTGTACCTGTGTCCTGTGAGAATTAATCAGGTTTCCTCTTCTAATCCTTCCCTTCTCTCTCTTGCAATCTCTTAGTAAATGAACTGTTTTATTTCATATGGAACATTCCAACTGAGTCCCTTCTCTGGGACCCTCTGGGGAGGGGGAGGATAACAGTAGACAGAGGTAAGTATCCCGATACACTTTGAAAATATATGCCAAGTGAAATAAGGCAGTCACAGAAGGACAAATATCGCATGATTCCACTTACATGGGACATCTCAATGGTCAAATTCACAGAAACAGAGATTAAGATTGAGGTGAGGGTCAGTGGGGAGAAGGAAATGGAGACTTGTTCAATGGGTATAAAATTTCAGTTACGTAAAATGAAAAAGTTCTAGAGATCTGCTGTAAAATGCTGTGCCTATAGTTAAGAGTAGGGCACTATACATTTAAAATTTGTTAAGAGGGTAGAGGTCATGTTATGTTATTTTTTTTGCCACAAGTTTTTTTGAAGTATTCTGAACTATGATAAAAAAAAAAAAAAAAGACTAGGCCAATAGTGGAAATATGTGCTTCCTATGCATTCTATTTGTTCTTATTAAATCCCTAAGAACAGAGACCCAAAGGATACTTTCAAAACTCAACATTAGAAGTTAAAAGTTATCTGACACTTTGAGCCAGTTTCTTCCAATCTGTCAGCTGCTGTCTCTTAGAGAAATTTTATGCCCTGAAGCAGTTGGGGAACACAATAATTCATAAGTGTGACTTCTAGGAACACCCACTTTACACAATACCAGCACTAAACATCCAAAATCCTAAGCTGTAAAATACAAGCATAATGGAACCAACAGGATGAATATTTGGAAGGAGCTGTGACTTCAGCAATTTCAAAGCTGTTATTTAATTGTAAACCACGCCTCTTTTCCCAAACACTTATTTCTCAGATTAACTAGGAGCATACAGATTGGTATTGTGGAAAAAATGCGGTTCTCCTACATAGGAATGGTGACACTCTTACACAAATTAAAAGGGCACAGCAAAGAATAGCATCACAGAAATTAAAAATGCAGAACACAATGATTACAAGTTTGTGTCATGTGTTCGGCCATTTCCGATCATATACAGATAAGACTTTCCATAGGAAAAAAGTCTGTGAGCATATCAGCTCACAATTTCAGTTCTGAATTCAGTGAAGGAGTAGCTTCACTAGCCTAATAAAATAAGGGAGAAACAGCCACAGCCTTCAAATGAAGATTACGTTTATTAAGCACTTAAAACGGAAAGAAGTCAGGGAGTGGCAGGTTGTAAGTTGACCAATTAAGGCACCTTCTTTGAAGGTTATTTCTTCATCCTTGAATAAGAACATAAATATAAAAACAAAACCCAAAACAAAAGCTGTGAAGACTTTGAGCCTCTTAACAGCTATGCTGATTTACTGTAAAATTTTACATGTTTTCACACTATAGGACCTTTTAATTTTTCAACATTATAAAATGTATTTCTTAACACGATACGATTTCTCTTACTGCTTATTAATTTTTAAGTTCTTTAGAAAATAGAAATGTAGAAGTAAAAATAGTTTAACCTCTAAAAATTATTTTAACCTATAGATATAGAAGAATCCTTGCAAAAATAAGATCAAAATTCTTGGTATGTTTTAAAAGAGATATGTACATTTTGATATCTATCAAACACTTAATAAAAGATTACTCCTCAAGGCAATTTGCAAACTATGGCTTCATCTAGATATATGTCAGTGTAAATCAGGAACCTTCAGCTCACCGTTTTTCTAAACAAGTATGCCATAATCTTTGCTAGCTCTGTTTCCACGAGGCCATCATAAATCTACCACATGGTACTGTCTCCTCAGAACACAGTCACAGATTCAAACACTTGAAAGCCCAGTGAACTATACATACAGCAAGTCTATGTCAAGAGTTAGTAATCCCCTTCACCTGTGGGCATATTTCATTTTCACAAAATCTTCATAGACATGCATCCATCATGCTGAAAAACATCCCATTATTATCGTACTGGGTTGAAAAATACCTTTTCTGTTAGTCTATAATATGAAAGAGGAATGGACACTCTTTTTAATGTACACATATATATAGTTTGCATATAATATCTACTAGATTACCTAAGGTGGACTTTGGTGAATTGAATGCAAACATAGATTTAAAGAGCAGAAAACATTTTTTTTTTCTCAATTTGCTGCTACTGATATTTAATTTGCTTTGATCTAAACATGTTAATATTATCCAAGTGGAAGAAGCAAGTAAGATTCGTTATTATAGATTTATTTCTAACAGTGAAAGTGTCTACTAAAAAAAGTAAAATAAAATGTATAAAAGTATTTAATTTTCAGTCTTCAAACTTAAATGGTATATTAAAAGCAGGAAAAATGTAAACCTTTGCCTTTTCTGGAATTATAGTTTATAGTTTTGTATTTATTGAATGCATTCATAGGCTCCCTTAGGATGTGAAATGTATGGAAATATATGTGCATTGCTAAAGAAAGAACTAAATTTATTCTTTCCCCACATCATGCTCTTCTTTGCAGTAGAGGTTTTTAATTCAATACAGAGCTAGAATGAGATGGAGCCAATTTCCTGGTCTATATGTGTGACAAATGCTGAAAGTGGCACAAGATTAACAAATTAGTTGAAGTATAGATCTTAAAGGGTTTTTTTTCTGTGTCTCTAAATCAAAATTCATACTTTATATGAAATGAAGCCTTCTTTAGAATTCAATAATGACTAAAGGTCTTTTATTTCTCTGTATTTAAGATAAAAGGATGGGATGACAGCTACCAGCATTTTTTTGAGCAAATATTTTTATTTGTAAGAAAGCTTATAAAGATTATATATTGGAGTTTGAGATGGTTTTGATTGTAATCCTGCATCTTGGGTTAGTCATTGCAATGTGTGATTTGGAGAAGATGAAACATTCCAAATAACCAGTTATTCCCCCAAATAAAAGCATAAAATGAAAAACAGGAGTAAAATTTATTTATTTCTCTATTTTTATGGGTATAAACAGTGTTTAAAATGTTAGGTGCTTGATCAACATGCTTGCTTTCCTAATAGCATTTGTGAGCCTGGTTTTAAGTACAAACTCTCAGGCGTGGCTGTTCTACCTAACCTCAGAATCATGTGCTTGATATAATCCAGATATCTGACACCAAACAATAAAAACATCTGTGACAATAAAAGCATGTAACAGTTGTGGAATTGTTTAATTTGGGAGAAAATGGCTACGTTTGATAATCACACATGCATGACTTGATTTCTCCTCTTCGTCAAAAAACGTCTATATTTTGCAAATGGTGGTTTTTTGGTTTTGTTTTGTGTCGCTTTGTTTTGTTTTGTTTTTTTAAGGAATCGACTTAGGACATGGAAGAGCTCTTTGAAAGGTGTTCTGAAATACATGGTTTGGATTCAGCTCACTCATTTCCGGTTTAGAGTCTTGTCCGAGTCCACCTGTTTTTTACTTGGGCTTAAATTATATAAAAATACAGCATTTTAAAGCAAGTGCAGCCTTACTTGTTGTACCCAAACACGATAACATGCTTAAAATTCAAGAAGAGTTCTGTGCAGGTTGTACGTCTCATATCTGTTCATGTTGACAGACTATGTCATAATACATCAACAGAAAGATCAGCACAGAAGAACAAAATTTCATCGCCTGACAGCAAGAGGAAAACTGATTTCCAGTATTAAATTAGTAAAAATATATCATTACCTCACTTCCAATAAGCCTACTCCCCTTAGAAGATAAGGTGGCTGCTATAATCACACAAGGATACGCAAAGACAATTAGGTTTGCTTCTATCTTTGGTGTCACCCTTTGACAGCCTGTTCTCATTTTATCTTGCATGTTATTTATTTTTTATATATCTTGGAAGCAACTTCGAGAATTAAAAGCAATTTCTTAATGAGACATGTGGTATTACATACATAAAAACATAGATCTGCCAAACCTTTGAAGGACAGGTTATCCTATACCAATCATTGGCAGGAACTTATTGACCATTGAAATGGAAATGGGGATTTAAGCTTCTGATAAAAGTTAGATACCTTTTTCATGTAACATCTTGCTCTGTTTGGATTTCAGTAAAAATTTAACAATACCTGTAATAAATAATGTCTTTTGCAGCCCAGGGCATCATCTGGCACTTCGGCTTTAATTTTGCCCCTGTTTGAACACCCTACAACATATGCACTTCTCTTTTGTCTATTATCCTAGAGTTGTGCTATTCCCAAATATTGACATCATCTACTTTTATCAGCATTAACTGCTCGGAAGCTTCCCAGGCTCATGCTCAGCTCTATTTCTTCCTATTGATTATCTTCCTCACTCCAGCAGGTAGCTAGCCAGCGAGGCTGTCCTGAGAAATAGCTTCCAATGACTTTATACGCACAATTTACACGGAATTGTTTAAAGAAGATATTAGCCTCAATACAAATCAGTGAAGCTCATTTAGTCAATACTGCACAATTCTGCTGTTGGCACCCTGTCACATGTTAGTCTTTACAGTTAGCTGCTGTACCCAATCTGCACATTAGCTATAGTATTTAGTTTCATATTAAAATGAAGCCGGGGTTTTTTTTTTTCCGCTTTTGCTTTCCTTTTTGAAATCTTTTCAGTGTACTTTTTACATCACCTCACTGAGCCATGTGATAGTAATATATTTTGAAATATAAAAACCTGAGATTAAATGTTTGATTTTTGACAGTGTTCTTAAATATAATAAATTCAAAAGGAAATACTGTTAAGTTAAAATGGAGTGTTTTTCATTAAGTCCAATCAAATGGTAGACAACAAAGGATCTTTTATTTGAGAATATGAAGTGAAAATGAAAACCAGAAAACCTTTACTAAGAAAAGGTCCAGCTAAATTATGTTGGAAGGAGGTCTCCAGATTGAGTTTGGGTGTTTCTTTTGCTAAAAGTGAATTAAACTAAGATATGTTATGAAGAAATATTTTACAAAGAAGCAAGCTTAATGCTTTTTGGAGATGAAAATAAGGTCTAAGGACAGTTGACTTTGAAAATAATTCTGAAGAAAGATCACATATGAAAAAAATTGCCACAGCATCTGATCTTTTCTTATAATCATAACAGGGAAATGTTTGGAGGAAAGTAATGCTAGTCCCCTCTTTCTCTTCCATAGAAATGCTGTAAAATTCTAGAAGGGGTGTTTACATTTCAGAATTACTCCTCCTTAAACTACTGGCTTATGATAGTTAATGAGATGATATCCAAATGTTGAAAACAGGAAAATTCAAATGAAAATCTAAATGTGAAATATAATATAATGAAATAACTAAGCAACATAATACTACTCTGAATGTTTGTGCAAATATTGCAAAATGAACTGCAATACATTAAAATTCTTCAGTGGTTGGGTAATACATAAGTGAAGGTTTATATATAAAAGCTTTAGCTATCAAAAAAAGGGATCTTTAAATCATACTTCCCTAAATTTTTTACTTGAAAACATCACTAACATCTTGGAGTGCATTTTGAAAAGTTGTCATTAAATCAATTTGCATATTTCTTTGCAAACTGAAATTCAAGGTAAGAAGAAAGCATAGTGATCAAAATAGTCTATTTGTTCTAAAATGCAGCTTCCAGCTTTAGTGGCTGAGTGGCAAAAAGCTTTGGGGAATATGAATGTAGAGAAAACAATTTCAGTTTTGGTGATTTTTAAGAACTATATCTTTTTTGTGAGTAAAAAGTATGAGTTGAACAAAATAATAATTTTAAATGATAGCAAATAACAGCATCTTGAACATTAATATAGGAAAGCAATTAAAATAGAATTACCTAACAAATTATTAAAAATATTTCAATATTTTCTCTTTTTTCTACTATAAAATGTTGAAGGTGATTTTTGTATTACCTTTGCTTTCATTTCTTTTCTCTTTAAATATCAGTAGTTGGGAGCTAGAGCTCTGAAGCCCAGGTAGAAAAGACATGCTAAGAGATGGCCAGTTTATCCTGACCGTTCATCTTCTCACACATTTATTGCGAACTGACACTCATATAACAGCTTTTTTTTTTTTTAAATCACAAAGATTCAACAAAGAACAATTCCAGTACCAAGGGAAAATCATACTCCAGGAAAAAGAGAAATGTCATAATTGCTTATTCAGGTTGCATAAATGCAGGCATGGCAAAGACAAGTGCAATATTTGTGTGTGACAGCATTTTACCATTTAAAGAAGTCAGTAATCTAGACATGATAGTATTTAGATGTAATTGTATGTATGTATGCATATATCATATGTTATATGCAATGTACAAATATAAATTCCAGCTCCAAACTGAAATAGATAAACATTATTAATCTTTTTTTGTTCAAAATATTCTTTGATGAATATGTTCTTATGTATTAAGTGTATCTCTAACAACTAAATTATAAAATCTTTACGCTAGTCCGTTTACCATGTGATAGTCTTATATTCAATAAAATTATATGGTTTACATAGTCACTTAAACATAAGAACACTCTCAAGAAAGCAAATGCACATAAAACAATACAGGTTTTTAAAACTAACAGCAACAAAATAGATCAACATTTCACATAAATTAAGATGCTGATTTTTTTCCCAAAAAACTTTGTAGATTATCCATGAAGCTTAAAATCTGAGTTTTGTTTTCAAATTATGTCAAAACATAAAATTGTCAAACAAAGATGTTTCATAGTAACTTTCAAAACAAACTAATTTTTTTAAAAGTAGTTTTGGTTAAGTTTCTAAAATACAAAGGAAAAAATTATTTAAGTTTCTAAAATACAAAGGAAAAAATTATTTTGACTAGATCTATAATTTTTATAAGCCTTATAAATGCTCATATTTGTGATCATATTAAAAATTCGTATTGGATCCAGTTTAACTGCTTATATAGATTACCAAGATGATGCCCAATATCATGTATATCATTTCACTGAATTATTTTGTAGCAAAAAAGTGCCACACCAAATCCAGATATTTCAAATAAATCTCTCTTCCATAAATATTCTGGCTAGCAGAACCTAGACAAAAAGAATTTTTTACACTAAAAACTAGTTTTAAAAGCAAGATATTGAATTGGATGGGACATTCTCTTTTTTAAAAGTATAAACTTATCCAAATTAAGCACCTATACACATGCGTGCTCCCGCACACATATTTTGTTAGGAGAAATTATATTTTTATCCTTAAAGTAAACTGAATATGAACCCGTTAACGTGATTAACATTGTAATCTATGTAATTACACAGCTTCTAAAGGATGTAAATGTTTAATTTAATCCTAATTTCCCATATTGAACAAGGTATCAATTAGTACTGTCATCATCAATTTTTATTATGTGGTAATATTTTAAAACATCAACTAACACATACATCTATCCAAAATTCTAAGACAATTTAACTTAGCTAAAAAAGATAAAATCAAACTGGATAGTTAATTGGGATATTTCATAACTTCTTTATTTTAAATACATATATCTGTAGAAACAAAGTACAATATTTAAGGAAATTAATATTAGCCTTCAGATACATAGAGTACATTTATGCATCTATTATATCCATGGAAAATACAGCTATTCCATTATATATATGCAATTATATAATCTGTATAAGTGCAGATATGTCATTATATGTATCTTGTCTATCTATGCATTTTGTGCAGAAAAGAAAAGCATTCTTATAATCCAGAATAAAGCTACACAGGTGTGTATGTGTGCATGTTTGGGTGTGTGTGTGTTTGCATGTGTGAAGGGAGAGCCGGAGGAAAAGAATCGATGGCTTCACAAAGAGGTTTTAAAGATAAAATATTAAACATGTTTGAAAATGAATATAAATGTATTGTGTTATATAAAGACATACCATTGACAGATTTTTCTCTCTCTTTTTCCTCTCGCTCTCTCTCTCTCTCTGTGTGTGTTCTGCTGTTAACAAGAAAATGAACATTTGGGATGAAAGAAAATGATGACTCTATAGAAACTTAAAATAGGACACTTAAGTTAAACTTATCAAATTAAAATTTAAATCCAACTGGATTTTCCTTATTTTCCTTTTTGAATATGAAATAAGAACCCTATAAAATGTGCACATGAATCGTAACATATTTAAATGTCTATTAAAATTTTTCCTCATGTAAATATTTGCATCATTAGTACCCTATAGTATCTTAAAATATTCTAAAGCCATGCATGAAAATATCATGAAATAAATCTGAAGGGCTCAGTCATCTTTGTAGCATAAAACTCAAGACTTTAAGAAAAAGTTCCTCACCCTTTGACTCAGACCGAACTGTTTCAAACCCTCTAGCAGAATGATTTTTATGTACATCTACTTGTTAGTTCTTCAAATTTGTCATTTTTTAATACTCTAGGGCTGAAAAGGAGAAAACATGGGGTTGCATATCGAGAATTTATATCACTACTTAATTGTTAATGTCTTGACCACCTTTAAGATTATGCATTTGGAGAGTTACAACCTCAGAAATTCCAGTGCTATAGCATTCAGGTGGTGCTATTAAATGTCTTTTACGGAGAAGAGCCCCTTATAGCAAGAATACCTCACTAATACCTACATTCCTGAAGTCCTTAGTCTAAAAACCTATTTCTATATAAAAAGAACCCTATTTAACAACTCTAAGGGTACCGATGTTGTTGTTTGTCATGATGTTGACAAAAAGCAGGAGACAAAAAGTTATCTGTAATTCTCAAGTGGACAGATTCACCCCCTAATTCCTAGATAATTAACCAGGATAAAAACTTTGCCTTGCATTGCCTCTCTTCAAGATGGTAAGCTCATGATACAATGAAATCAGAGCAAGTTATGGGAGGAGGGAATGGGGGCCTGGAAAGAGGAATACCTTTTTCTTGGTTCCACAAAGGGTTGAGGGCCTAATTATTTTTAAGTAGAATCCAACCAACCTCTTCTCATGCTTAGCTGCCCTGAGTGACACTATTTGTGATGCCCAGTGTGCTGAAACTGAGCAGGTTGCTGTCAGTTTAAAAATGACTATAATAAAAGTGACCATGAAGATGGATCTTGTGATTTTGCGTTTCTAATCAGTCATCTGTGAAGAACACTTTTGCTTTGATTCAGCAGACTGGTGACAGCCATGATTGATAGTGCACGAGGATGAAAAAAGGTTATTAACTGTCTTCCTATTAAGCTCAATGTATTACCCCTCTAGGTGCATCTCATACTTTAAGTTAAAGTACTTATTCAGGTAAGGTCAAGAATGAACTCTATGGAGATGGTTTCCATTCTGCTGAAAATGAGCAAGGCATCCTTTTACTGATTGTTTTTTAATTTAGCATTAAAATTACATTTAATTCCACTGTCTTATTTTTATTGGCTAAAAAAAGAGAAATTTTCTCCTTCCAAGAACATCCTTACTGAAAACACTGGAAGTATAGAAAATAGCTTGAAATGTAAATTTGAATTTACATTTGAATGTAGATTTGAATGTAGAGCTAACTAGCAACATGTGTGTGGCACGTACATAAGTCTGTATTTAAGCAGATGATCATATATTGTATAATCTGAGGGTATTTTTAAAGGCAGACATTAAAATTGATTTGTGATTTAAAAAGTCTGTATAGTATTTGCAAAAATTGTTTTAATTTTCAATAATCCATACATAGCAAGCTTTAGAAATAACAATTTCTAAGATTAAATGATCTACTAGAACATTTAGATATTTGTTTTCATTTAGATATACTGTACTAACTTCATCTCATTTTAACTCTTTAAAATTAGAAATATTACATGTAGATGAACATTTGAATGATGGTATCTGTTCATGTCTTTGATGAGTATAATTACACATCCATCACAAATAATATGAGAGATCCTAAGGTATTTAAAATTTTTCAATGGCTCCGGGTACACTATTTATTAAATGATATAATAAACTTTGAAATATTGTCATATCTCCTGTGTTCATTTATACTTATCAAAGTCAAAATATACTGAAAGATTTTGTATACTTCATTTAACTTCTCTTTAAAAGCATTTTATATTTACAAGCTTGGTTCTGAAAGATAATATATAAAATATATGCATTTTAATTTGAAATTGTAGTACTGTGTTTCTTCTTCATTTCCCACTGTAAATACTCAGTACATGTCAGATGTAATGTGAATTAGCCAAAAACATTCAAGGATATCGATAACTTGGCACTGACGTAACCATTTAAACTACAAGAAACTTTCAGCTCTCTGTCCTTAACCGTTCTTCATCGAACAACTCTGCAGAGTAGCACAGAAAGAGAAAAAATGCTACCAGAATGTTATTAGAGTTTCACTGCAAGGAAAATCACATTATATCCAAAAGTTTTCTCTAGTATATCATGACCTGTTTCTCCAGTGTCAGTTATTATACTTGTTTTTGGTATATAATAAATTATATTTTGAAAATGTACTGTTTTAATATTAGGATCCATCAACAGTGAAATACAGAGAAAGTAAGGAAATGAAGTTCAAGATTTCCCTGAATTTCTCTTTAGAGCCAAAAAAATTGGCTCCCTACCCTATTCTGCTTAATACTGCAATTGCTGTTTTGAGAACCCTTTCCAGGTCTCTAGTATTTTATGCATGCCAAGTATAACTTAAATACTTACACCCTGAGAGCCTCTTCATAAAAAAATGTTAGATCAATATGACAATTGTTTATTCAGTGAATTGTGTTTATGTGGAGTGGACTTTCAAAGGTACATTTTAGAATTCATACAAGATTCCCTCAATATGACTCATTAACTTCATTATTAAATGGATTTCTCTTTCTACCCTATATAACTTCAACAAACTTGTGCTTTCAAATTCAGAAATCAACTTTGAGATAAGTGATAGAGGTCAATATATGGTCAGTGATAGCATCCTATATTGTTGTTCAAATGTTTGCATAAGTTAATAAGAAATATGTTGCACATTTCTAAAAACATTATTTGCTTTTAAAATTAAAAAAAAAAAAGAAAAAGAAAAATTCAGCTTCAAACTGAACCATGTAAATTAACAAAGTGCTCTCAATTATTAATGAAAGTCCTGTCTTCTTTTTGCACTTGGGGGCTCAAGGAAAATTAGGAAATACAAAGACCAAGTAGGCCCAGGAGGAATGCATGGATTTCCTAGTCTCCTCGTTTTCTTCTCTTTAGAGAAGATCTAGAACACACATGACACATAGCACACATTTTAGGAAAGACCAAGGCTAAGACAGTTTCAGGTAAAGTTTAGGTCATTTCCAAGGCAGTCAATTAGCTTAGCTGAAATTGATATCCAGCTGTATTTTTTGCAGACTGGACACTGGCAGACAGTAAAAGTTAAAAATGTAACATCTCCTTTTATACTTTTGAAACTCCAGAACACAATGTTGCATTAATGTTGCTCAAGCAATTGACAGAACCAATGAAGAAAAATCCCACACCTTTGTGCAAACTCTTTAAATCTGGTTCTGAGGGTTATAGTGACTTGGTTTCATCTACTAATGGGGCACAAGTTATCTTTAGTTTACGGTATCTAGGGCTTCGATTGCTTTTAGCTTGAAACTCTCTTACGAAACTCTTCCACTTCTCTATATATCTTTCCTCCTCCTCCTCCCCCTCTCCTCTTCCGCACCCCCCTCCTCCAAACCTACTAGGGGACATGGGTAGGTTTGTGAACTGGGTGGTGCACATCTGTGTAGCCGGAACGTGGAGGCTGACAGTTGCTGTCCACTCCCAGACTGTGTACCTGAGCGCAGTGGCCACTTTGCTCTTCCGCCCAGCCCACTTCTGCCTGCAGTGTTGCTGCTGTCACGCCAGCCCGTGATTTGATAGGCTTGTCGGGTTGCCATGGTGTTGACTTCTTGCCTCTGAGGAGCTGCCCAATGACTGGAGGTCTGGGATTAAAGCGGGAAGAGGCAGCGGCCACAGCGAATTTCAGCGGCAGCTGCAGCTGCTAGAAACAAGAAGCGAGAGGACGAGGTCTTTAGACTGCGTTCCCCACCCGCAGCCGGGGCGGCCAGTGAGGGGGGCAAGAAGAAGAGGGGTGGGAGGAGGTTGAAACGGTGACCACTGGAAGCCAGAAGATACAAGGGAGGGGTCTGAGACCCTCTCAGGAATAACTCATAAGCAATCCGCACGCGCAGAGATGGAAAATCTTTCAGAATTCGTTGTTATTCACACAAGACATTACCTGGGCGGGTGGTGGGACTGGGAGTAAACGCTTGTTAAAAGGGATTTAAGTGGGTGATACACCTTCCCCCACACCCCACCCTTTATTTGGGCAGCGAGGTAGCCTGACAAAGAGGCGCTCTGCGGAGAACTTCAAATCATGGAAACTAACTTACTCCAAGGAAAGAAAGTGCCATGAGACCAAAACCAAGTACAGGAAAATAGTTGCCTGGGCCGGCGGCCGGCGGGGGCGGCCCGAGGAGGGGGGAGCCAGAGGGTTCCCGTGCAATGCACAGCCCCAGACGGAAACCGTAAACTAGGAAATGAAAGGGAAAGAAACCGCTTCTGTTATAAATTAGTAGGTAGGTAAAGGTTACGCAAAGAAGAAAAGGGAAAGTAAAGCTGTTAAAAGAATAGAATAAAACCCCCGGGAGTTCAACTCAAAATCCGCGCGCCCCCTTACACACACACACACACACACACACACACACACACTTCCCAATCCAAGGGGAGGAGGAGGAGGAGAAAAAGTGCATTCTGGTGTGATGAGAACTCTCTGGAATGTCTGGAGGAGAGGATAGGAGTGCGAGGGTAAGAAGACCCGGGTGCTAAATAATTGGCAGGAGGGAGAAATGGGGGAGGGGCGGGGTAGGAAAGAAAGATTCCGCGATTCACCGAAGAGACTTCGAGATTCAGAAGGAGGAGATTCCAATAGGAGGAAAGGAAGTACAGAAGTTGAGACCTGTAGTGTAAAGGAGGAAGCAACCCGAGTCAGTAAGAGAAAAGGAGGAAAAAGGTGTGTGCTGCTGAGGGAGGGCGTGGGAAGGCCACCACAGTCTACTGGAAGAAGCGACTGCTAGGTCAGAGGGCAAAAAGGGCAGAGAATTGGAGCGACTTAGGCGGTCGACCAGAGAGAGCACCGCGGGGCAGCACCGGCGAGTGGGAAGCCAGGTGCCGCGCAGCCCGCTCCCGGGCTCGGGGCGACGCGGGGACTTTTCTGGCAAGGAGAGGAGCTGCTCTTCCAGCCTGCCCGAGTCGCGATTCACCGCGAGTCCCAAACACACGCCTCACTAACTACTTTACAGCCACTTTCATTGATTTTCTTTAACAAATAAACGTAATAGCCGTTACAGCAACACTTCCTTTTGCTGCAGCTAAAATGCCATAAGCTCTGATTGCTGCATTTCTCTGGATAGCAGTCTTCATGTCTCCAAATAAATTGGTTTCCTTTACTTAAAAGATCAAATGTGTGATCACGTTCAGGTTGGGGGAGTCTCGTCTTCGCCCCCCTCTATGATTTGAGAATCACCTTTTAGAATAAGTAGAAGACAGGTCCGGATACAAGTTTGCAAACCTGGAAGGGCTCAATGACATTTGCATATTAATTTTTGCTAATAAATATCAATTTGGAAGGAAAACACCCGCGAGAAAATTGACTCCTTTGAAATTGCAGGGAAATTAACGCGAGTCCGACAGCCACACCTAAGCTACTCCCCCAGAGTTATCTTTAAAAAATATTTCCTCTAAAAATAAAGTATTGTCAAATATACTTCAATTAAAAAAATAAAGTATTTCTTTTAAAGTACCCGTCCCTTTAGAGAGGTTTGTGCTGGAGGTTCTAACATACATGTCAAAGGGTTGTTGAATTATTCATTATTGTAATTACTATCATCATTGTCATTATCCCTTTCCATGTGGAAATAATTTTATTATCGTAATTTGATATCTGAAGAATTTCCTGTTAGTCGTTTGATAATCATTTTTTTCTGCTGAAAAGAAAAGTTTTGTTTATAAATGAGATAGAGAAAATGTTTTAAATGCTTTGATGTTTGCTATAGATTTCCGTTTATCTAATCGATCGGAATGCCAATAAAATCGATTAAAGGTTTAGTGTTTTACAAACAACCATTTTGTGCTTTTTGATTTTATGTTCAGAATGATTTTAATAAAGCTAATGCTTTCCTTTAACATTCTCCCTTTAAAAAATCCAAACCTTTATCGTTTTTCCTTTTATTATTAGAAATTGCCAGTTAAAGTTCTTCTAATAGGAAAATAAAAAAAAATAAACAATGGCTGCAATGGTTTAAATTTCATTTCTTGTTGCTCAAGGTATTTAAATAAAGCCCTTTAAAATCTTGGTGAATTATATGCGATCATTCAGTGATTGCGGAATATTAAATTAAACTTAGATAAATCCGCATTGAAGGAGGCAGCACCCAATCCTGAATTTATTTCCCATTTTCTCTAACAGCATCACTGCGCTCCTCTCTTTGCAATGACAATGTGCCAAATCTGGGCATTTTGAAAACATTTTCCATATGCTTTAACAGGGGACTGATAGACAAAGAAGAAAAGGAGATGATCTTTTTGCTCTGAGGTATATTTTCTTTAACCTTTTTCTCTTAGACTTTCACTGATAATCATTTTAAAGCAAAAGTTTGAAATCATTTAATTCTTTTTTCTTTCACCTTTTTTTTTTTCCCCTGTCTTGTAATTTATTCCTGAAATGAAGTTTTGGTTACAATATAATGTAAAGCTATCATTTCTGTACCTTGGCAAACAACGTTTGTTTCAAAATCTTTGATTTAGTTTCTGCTAGCTACCTTCTGTAATTGAAGATGGATTTAATTATACATTTTGTAACTTAGATCATATGGGCTGTTTGTTTGCTGCAGGATTTAATGGTGCTTTTGTGTCTAATATTTAGGGGTGTTACATGCAGAGGTGGTGGCTTTTCTTCAACTATAAAGATCTGCACTTTTGTCTTGGAAATGTGGATATTAGGATGAACATGGTGTCCTGTTTTCAAATAATTCTATTCAGTGACCAGTGTTTAGTATATTGTCTATAGAGCGTTGCCTTGACTAGATATAGATGTTTTATGTTTTAAAAGATCACAAATTAATCTACAATTCAGTGAAATCTCAGTTTTCTTTCTTTTCCCACTTACCTATCTTTTCCCATCTGCATCATTGTCTCTTAGAGATTTTCCCCAGAAGAAACATAAAATTTTTGTTGGATATGTTTGCTGGAAATATCTCCATGTGTTTCAAGAAGGGTGTGCTTGTGATCCTTGGTTTGGGTGATGTTAAGTGTGAATACATGTGCTGAGGGGGTTGGGGGTGCGTAGAGGTAAGTGATAAAGAGTCCTTATTAATTTGCATAAGAGCTGTAGAAGTGCTTGTGAAGTTAGTGAAGTGCTATTGTTTCGGGAGAGTCCCATCTGATTTTGTTTATAAACACTGGGCTGGTTGCCTAGAGGGAAAGGAGGTCACAGCACTGTCTGAGCCCTGACCCCAGAAAGGCCATAGGGTGTCTGACTTTTCTCTCTCTCCCTTCCCCCATTCCTTCTCCACTCCCTTAATTCTTCTTCGATCAGACCCTCTATAACTCCTCCCTTTTCCCCATTCCAAACCTTACCTGTGCCTAACTTTACATAATAATGACTGCCCCCCCCCCACAACACACGTTGAACCAGGTCAGTACCACCAAGGGGGGGGGGGGGTAAAACAGATTTACTGCCAATAAAAACCAAAGAGGGACTTTAGTTAGAAAGCGAGAAACGTACAGAAATACAGAAGTACAGATAGAGACCGGGATCAAGATGGGGGCATTTTTAAGGCAAAAAAAAAAGACCACAAAGGAGATAAGAACCGGGTTGGGGGAGGGGAAAGAATCAGTGAACCACAGATTTAACTGCCCACAAATGCTGCACACACATACACACTTAAAATGTCTTTCCTTTTTGAATTTCATTTCATCTAGCTCATGCTCACCATCAAAGAGAGTGTCCATTCTGGGTGTTATGTCATATTTTAACCTTCCATTCCCCCCCTCCCCGCTTCGTGAGTTCTCAAGAAAAAGATACTTTTTTCATGGTAATGAAATTTGGCACTCTTCCACACTATTTCTTGAATTACTTCACTGTAAATATAATGTATTTGTGACACCATCCCGAATAAACCCTGCACTTTCCGATTCACTGACAACTTCACGTCTCCCCCTTTACACACACACATCCATACCTCCCCACTCACAAAACGACAGACATTGGTATCAAGTTTAAGTGTGTTTTGGAAAGGAGTTGCTGAGTTAAAAATGTTAGTTAACAGACTGCCTTTGTTAAATAGCCCCCGGGTGCAGAAGACCCAACAAAAAGAGGGGAGGAGGAGGGGGGCTGAGGATCTGAAAGTGTCTGTGGTGATATAAAGGGTTCCTAACGCTGAAATCTTGTAATACCTCGTTTCAAACTGAGCTCATCTATAGACCCCGGAGGCGCGGTCAAAAGACTGGGAACCTTTTCCCCCTTGGGCTGGGCTTGGTCTTGAGCTGGCGGGACGTGAGGGAGAGGGAGGTGGGGTATTTGTTACTGAATTGGTGAGGGCAGGGCGGGGGAATCCGGGAACAGACAGCGGAGGGCTCCTTAAAGCGACTGTAAAGTCCAGAGTGTCCGCGGTACAGATTTGGGGAATAAAATACGCCGAGGAAAAGTCTGAAAGTGGAAATTATCTTTTGTCTCAGAATTAATTACTCCTTGCTTCCAACACTCAACACCTAACCACCTGGCATTCCTTTTTGGTTCTCCCCCAATTGGGCGCTCGGCTTCAGGGTCCGAGTGCCCCGGAATGGGCTTGGCTCGGCTGGGGTAGCCCTGGAAAGTGTAGAAGAGGGTGTAGGGAAAGTTCTCGGTGCGGCAGGGAAACCTCTGCTCCTTTCACTTTGAAATAAAAAGTAGCCAAACCTTCCTTGAGGGCGGCGGCGGGTTCGCACAGAGTTTAGGGACAGCAGAATGGGGGCGGGGGGAGTGGGGTGGGACAGGGTCAAAGGTTGACGGCAAGGGGTCCTCTGAGACCCGAGAGGAGCAGCTGGGTTTCCTGGAGCGAGGGGCCAAGAAGGAAGCTGCCAAGGGCCGGGGCGCAGCCGGGGCGAGCCGGGCAGATCGCGCCCTCGCCCGGGAGCAGCCCGCGGGCTGGGCTCGGGCTCGCCCGCCTCGCCGCGCCCCTGCCCGCGGCGCCGCGCTCCGCGCCTCCGGGCCCACCCCACGCAGACCCGCAGCCGCTTCTCCCCAGCTACCCTCCTCGCGCGGGCGCGCTCCAAGGCCGAGCCTGGGAGGAAACTCTTGACTCCGTGCTAGTCCCTCTCTGCCCCATCCCCTCAGCCCATTAACCCCCGACCCTCACCCCAGCTTCTCTTCTTAGGAAAGCGGTGAAAGAGGATGAGAAAGAGATGATTAAAAAGAACACACACAGGCTGGGGGGGGGGGGGGATGCTCGCTAGCAGAGGGATTGCAAAAGTGGGCGCTCCTCTTGCAAATCCTCCTTCCTTTTGTTTTCTTACTTAGAATTCAATAACCGCTCCCCCCCCCCCCCAACACACACAGGAGAGAGAGAGGAAGAGAGAGAGAGAGAGGAGAGAGATTTTCCAAGAAAAGACAGGGATGTATTTTCCAAGACAAGAGAGAGATGGGGGTGTAGAGAAGAAATAGCCACCAAATTTTTAAAATGGTTTTCCTGACTTGACGTTTGGTGTTTTGACATTAATGACATTAATGTTATTGATGATGTTTCAGGGAGAAAAAGGCAAAAGAAATAAAGGAGAACTTGAAAACGAAATGATCATCATTTCCCTATTCTTCCATGCCAGAAATAGACCCCTTTCTTCACCTGAGCCTGAAACAGACTTATTGTTCTCAGGTGTTTCCTTCATCATACACATTTACCCGTCTGAAATCGCAGGAAATGGTTTTTCCATCAGTGAGCTTGTACATGGAGCCCTCTCCCGCAAAGGGCTTGATCTTTTCTGATTTGAACCTGAAAGTCTCCCTGCCTTCATTTTCCCTCAGTCTTTTTTAAAAGCCCCCACCCCCTTCCCCAACACACACCTCAAATAGTTTTTTAAAGCTAGAATTTTTGCTCTCTGGGGTGTTTTTCTGTAAACAGCAACGCTACATAAACACCTTCTTCACTTGCAAGTTACAGAGAATTAAAATTTTACCACGGTGGTCATGTATGTTTCTTAAAGCATATGGATAAACTCAACTGAGACACAGCAATGATACAGTGGCTGTATATAGGTAAGATTGTAAACAAAGTAACTTAAAAATCTTAGAAAGCCATACACTTTGAGCAGATTTCTTCCCAAACAAGTTTAAAATAGAATGGAGTCTTTGGAGAGGTAGATGATTTTCTTTCTGTTAACGTCTAGTAGCCCTGTTTTACACTATACTGGTACATACATAGACTTCAGATTCCTAAGGTGGTGATTTGCTCCCCCCCCCCCTTAATAAAGACCATATCTAGGTTTTATTCTCTACTCCAAGCCTTTGGACTTTCATTGTAACCTTAGCCAGCTGCTGTAGGCAAGCAGCTTTTCTGATTTGGGCCTAGGTCTGCTCTTTTGAGGACTATGCTTTGATCCTCCCAGGTGTTTTGTTTGGTTTTTCATGCCATTTGCATCAGTTCTAGGATTTTCCAAATGTTCCCTGATAACACAATGTTTCAGGGCCAGAAAGATGCCTGTTTGCAGCGTCTGTTGTCCTGCGATAAACCTTTTTGTTGGTATTTGGTAGATTTGGTGCTTAAGGCCTAAGACAAGGTTTTGAAGCAGATCCTGGTGATCCAGAACTTCAAAGACCTGTCAGCTTCAAGGCAGCTGACACCTCACCTGTCCAGGAAGCTGGACATTACAAGTATTTCTTGTTTTTAGATTGTTTGGTTTGTACTTTCACCTTCTCTCTAGAATTCCTATTTTTGAAATATTGCATAGATGGTGTCTACTTGTGACCTATAGTGTAGCAGTATATCAAGATGCTATCTGAGCAGCAAGAGATAGTGTGAATACACACACACACATATACACACACACACACACACACACATATATATATATATATATATATATATATATATTCTATATTCAGATATTCAGTAGGGGGTATTTAAAAGTATGTCTATTCCTAGTTTTAGTTAATTATCTTTTAATGAAAGTGTCACTCATATTCACATCTGTAATATTGGGAAGAGATAATTAGATTTTCAAATGAGAATCAGCCACCTTAAATTTTGCACCAGAAAATACCAAGTATATTTCATTCTAATGAGATCTGTAGTGGGGTTTTAAAATTCATCATAACGTGCTTCAAGAAAGATAATTCAACAGACTTGCAAGATGAAAGGTTTCTTTTTCCCCTCTAAGTCTTCTTAAAGCTATTACATTGAACTTAAGCAATTCTGATAAAATATTCAAAAATATTACATAAAGGCTAGAACCATATATCCCCACTATCACCCTTGCACCCATCACTTATTCTCATTTGAAAGTTTACTTTGACTCAACTAACCACTTGCATCAACCATGCCCTGGGTCCTCTCTCCTGCCTGTGCAAGCGAAAGATCCGTGTTTAAATAGGTGTCTATAGATCCAGAGTGCAATTCTTCCTTCGAAATAGGCTGGGCCAGGCGGTGTTTGCACACTGCCAGGCACCCTTTATTTACATACATCTGCATATTTGCTCAGTCCCCGCATTTCTCCATTAAAATGCGTTCTTGTATGCAACAATAAATTAGGCAGAGGGGAAAAAAAAAATCTCTTCATTCCTCTAATATTGTCCTTAAAGCTCCCTAGTAAACAAATCTTTGGTCCGATAATAATTACTTTGCTTCATTAAAATAAAAAGAAAAATTCGACTGGTTAAAGGGCATTGCTTTGGCGGTATTTATGTTTTATTTTCTCTCCCTTTTTTGCTGAAGAGAAAGAGAGTGTGTGTGCGTGTGTGTGTGTGTGTGTGTGTGTGTGGTTGTGTGTGTGGTTGTGTGTGCGTGTGTGTGTCTAATGAAGTTTGGGAGTCGCGCGCGCAGGGGCGCGTGGGGTGCGAGCCCCGGAGATCCCCATCTCCTGCCCTCTCCGCGGTCGCAGCGTCCCGTGCTCCCGCCGCAGCGCTCCGAGCCTTGGAAGCCGCGAGGCTCCCGGGCTGCTCCGAGTCCGGGCTGCGCGTCATTTGCAGTCTGGGGAATGTTGATCACCTCACTAATTACACCTCTCTCTCCCCCCTCTCCCTCTCCCTCTCCCTCACTCTCCTCTCTCATTCCCAGAGTGCATATCGGGAATAGACACACAAAGACATGCGCACTCAACTTAATCAGCCATTTTTTTAAACAGGGCTAAAACGATAATAATTAGCAGAATAAAGACATATCGGATTTTCATTTCCTTTCCTCCTTTTCCCAACCCCTTCACAACCAAACAGCGAGACCGCGGTCGGCACATGCTTTAACTCCTCCCGGACCCCCGAGGACCGCTCCATGCCCCCCACTTTCTGCTTCAGCGTTTTTATTTTCACCCAATAAAGTTCGAGGATTATTTTTTTATTTTTTTTATTTTATTTTTTTTTTAATGAACCCTCTCGTTTTACTTGGATGTGATCAGCTGTAAGTAAAATAAAAGCAAAACAAAAAAGAGGCGAAGATCGAGTAGGAACTGCAGGGGAAATGGAAAGTAAGTTTTTTCTTTAACTTTTATTGAGTAGTTTGTGTTAAATTTAGGTCGAGTATCGATTATCTTTCCAGCCTGATCTTGCACAATCTTTGATATTTCGCTCCCTCTCTCTCCCTCTCCGCCTCTCTCCCTCTCTGCCCCTAGCTCGCTCGCTCTCGCTCGCTCTCGCACACATCCCCTCATCCCGACCATCTCTTCCGCTCTGCCCCCCTTTTCTATCTCTTTCCCCCTTTTTTTGGCTCAAGGATTTGCTCCGCTGAAAGAGGGAGGGGGCACAGAGGGACCTGATTTTCCACTTTCTTTGGGGGGGCTGCGTTTTGGAGGATTTAACTTTTGGATTGAAGTGGCGGATCATTCACGTTTCGTCGAGCAGTTTTCTCTCCTTTTCCCTGTCTTTTCGGGTTCTGTCTCCACCGCGAGCCTGTGGCGTTCTCGTGGCTCGGGGAAGCTGTCAGCTCCGCAGCAGCGCGGGCACTGCCAGGGGTCCCCGCTCGCCCCGCGCCCCCACGCCCCGGTCGGGATGACCCCTTCTCTGCACTCATCCTCGGAAAGTTTGGACGTTGGTCGGTGGGGCTTGAAGCCCCTCTCTCCCTGTTTTACACCCCCACCCCCGTTATTCAGCCTCTTTTTCCTTCCTCCTCTTACCACCCCCACCCTTTCCTCTCTCAAGTTCCCCGAAGGGCGCTTAGTGCGCGGGACTGGCGGAGGACGGGGGATCTGTACGCCTTGGGCGGGGGAGGGGGGGTGTTCCAAGAGGCCGGGGCGCGAGCAGGGGCTGGGCAGCAGGTAGACACCCGCCGGCCGGAGCGGGCAGCCGGCACAGCCGAGGGCTGCTCCCGGCGGCGCGGGCGGCGCGGACTCGGGTGCTGGCGAACGGAAGGCAGGTCCGTTAGGAGGCGGGAACGCCGGGCCTTGGGGCCAGGGACCCGGGAGGCGGCTGCAGCTCTCGCCAGGCGCTTTCGCTGCCGGTTGTGCGTTAGACTAGAGGATAGATGCCAGCGGCTTGGGGTCAAGAATCTTTCCTTTCCTTTTGGCAGAGGGCAAAGGGTGTGTGTGTGTCTGTGTGTGTGTGTGTGTGTGTGTGTGTGTAAGGGGGAGGCTGTGGCCGGCTCTGAGAACTGATTTATTCCCTGCCCCCCCTCCCCAAAGAGGTTCCATGTCTGCAAAACGAACTTCACCTTCTTCGCCTCTCTCCGCATCAAGTGCGCCTTCCGGCCCGGAGCAGCTAAGGGAAGAGGGGCTGGAATGCGTCGGGTCTCGCCTTCCTTCTACTTCTAGTTCACTCCCTCCTCCCCCTATTCTTTCTGATCTCTTCTATCAGAAAATTATAATAATAAAATTTCTCATGGAATTGTATAAAGTTTCTCTGCCGATGCCCAAGTTACTGAGGGTTTCCCATCCTGGCCCCCTTCCCCCACAGAAGACGGTGCACTGGTTTGTATTTCTTTTGTTACCTGTGATCCGGGCGGGGGGCTCCTTTCGCGGCTCGGGCTGGGGTCCGGCCCAGAGAGGAGGCTCCAGCGGGCGCCTTTGGCCGCGACTCCTCACTTCCGCGCGGTTCTGGTGAGATCTTAGCTACCGTTCGGTGAGACACCCTCCTTGTAGGTACCAAAGGTTCAGATCGCAAACACGGACCCCCCCCCATCCCGACCCCTACACACACATACATACACACACTCAACACGTACTCACAGACACACACACATTCTCCCTGCTCCCCCCCCCACCTCCAGCCCCCACCTTGCCTTTCCCCTCCCCCTTCCAAAAAAAAAAAAAAAAAAGCACATACACAACAACAACAACCCCCCCAAACCAAACAAAAACCCAAAGACAAGTTCACTGGCGGAAGATGGTGGATTGACACTGACTCAGACAGAGGCAGGTTCACCAGGAAATCTGGCGGTCCCGATTTCTGACAGTTGCATTTCCTCTCCTTGAGTCCTTACCCGCCCCCCCTTTTTAATAACTCTGTTCCATGTTTAATCAAGGATCATGTAGATGGCAAAAGGAGAGACAGAGAGAGAGAGGAGAGAGGAAGAGAGAGAGGAGAGAGAGAGACACGAGACAGAAGGAGGGTTTTTTTTTTTTGTTTTTTTTTGTTTTTTTTTTTTTTTTTTTATTGTGTTCTCCTGGATTTTCAGTGGCTTGATCCCTATAAACGTGGAGTGGTTAAAGCTCATATGTAGTATTATATTTTTAGTTGGGTGGATGGATGGAAGAGTCAGGGAGAGGCTGCGGCTGCCGCTGCCTTTTCGGGTGTTGCTTAGATTAAGGCTGAGACTTGGCTGCGATTGGGACGCGACAGTGACACGGGCATCGATCGCTTCCATTGAGAGCAATGCAAAAACACAGCCCGGGTATGTAACACTCTCGGTGCCATCAACATTTGTTTTACTTTATATTTACTGGCAAAACTGACAGAGCAAGCTCAGACTTTCTTTCTTTCTCTCTTTCTCTCTTCTCTTTTCTAACTGAAGAATTAAAAACAATTGTATATAGAAGTTGTGGGAAATGATGGTTTAAATACAACATAAAGGAGATATTTGAATTATTTCACTACCTCTGTGACTAATTGTGTTTTAGAGTTTTTTTTTTTTCTCCACAAAGGAGCATATTATAGAAAATGAAGGTTTTTCTTTTTTCCTTCCTCTTCTTAAAAAAAGAAAATCCTTAAGGGAATATTTGATAGTTTTCAGTGTTTGCAGTTTCAATCAGCAGGAAGGCACACAAAAATAAAAGATGGCTAGCCAGCTGTTTTAACCTCTTGCACCTGGCTTCAGTGTGGGGATCATAGGTTTATAGAGTTATTTTTTTTAAATGGTTTTAATATTTATGGCATAAACTGAGGAGAGAGCATCACTGTGTATTTATTCAATAGTTGGTTGCTTTTGGATTTAAAAAAGTAAACTCAATATTTAAGTGTTCTCTTTTTTATGGCAGTGAAGATAGAGCCAATGAAATATGGGTGAAATACCATAAATCTGAAAAGTGAAATGTACCTAAGGAACAAAGAAAGGTCAGGTAAACCAGCTGTGTAAGTCAAAGCAATAGCACCAACTGTGGGGTTAGGACAGGGAGAGTGGACTGTGGGTCTAGGAAGTGAAAGTTGCCACTGAAAGTTAAAAATGAAGGAAACATGGTTCAGGTCTATTGTAATCTTTCACAGTTTTTAGGAAATGAGCCCAAATCTGTTCATTAATTTTGACCTAGTTGGATTATTTTAAAAGATGCTGCACCAGCAAAGGAAAGCATAAAGGATGCTGAGAAAATCGCTGTTTAATATTGCAGAATTTACTGCTTTCATTCTGACCATGAGCCTAAATTTACACAATGAAATTTGATTATCTCTAATAACAATATTAGATCCTCCACTGGATGGATGAGAATTGAGGTGGTTTTGTTGATTGCAAGGGTTTAATGTTGCATTTCAGAATCTGATGTGGTTTGGCCTCCCTTCCATTAACTGGAAAACCCCTGAGGTTTTACAATTATTTCTTAAAGATAATACATTTAAGATTGCATTGGTAGGCTGAAGAAAAGTCATAAAGGCAAGAAGGGAAGCCCTTAATAACTCTTGAGATTCAGACATGTTCAGCAGTTAGATTGGCTCTGACTTCACCAAGGGTCGACAATGTGTCATTTCCACGAAGCCAAATTGCCCTCTGCCTATATGATATTAATGTGCAAATCAATATTTCAGGGATTAAATTTCCCTTCTTCATTTTTTATGGTTTCTACCTCAATAAGTCTCAAGTCTATTAGAAGAGGCTGGATGATTTAAAATCTTTCACTGCAGAATGGCTTGTCGTAGTCTTGTTTCACAGACCATTTTAGGATTTTCGTTATAAAGACTAAGGGCATCCTAAAGAAGTTGTGAGGTAGTATAGAGACATGCTCAATAGCATAAAGCCCTAGTTCGATTAAGAGCTAAGGGGTATTGGAAATATATATGTTTATGCAATAAAGACACACACACATTCTGCTCCTTTAAAAATATTATGTTAATCACCTATTGATTTATTTCAAAATCAATGGAAGTTCCTTTCTTATTAGTGATTTGTTCAGCATTCTTGAGGACTGTGTTAATTTCCTTAAAGAGTATGCATGAATTGGCTTGGTGTGGAAGTATTTGGGAGGGCTTTTCATTTAGCAATATTTCCCTAAGAAATATTTCTAGAAACCATTGTTTTTGAGTAATAATCAAGTGTTGTCATGTGCATACGTTGTTGTCGTAGCTATCATTGCATTCTGTGGCGAATGATTTAGCTGATATCTGTTACTGGAGGCCTTCTCCAATTCATTTTACATTTATTTCTAGTACTAAGTAGGCACAATGTTTCTTTTAACCCTCATGGAGAAACACATTTGTAAAAGAAAATATGTGATTTGATTGGAAATAATACAAAGCAGAAATTTGGGAGGTCAAAATAAAAGATTGTGACTTTATCACATAGTCTTGGGAAGGCCTACTGTCTATCATTTGGTGGTGGTTTATAGTCTAAAACCATCTGGACCAAGTTCCGCACAGCTGCACGAATTTCATATGTGATAGAACATTTTTTCCATTCAGTGTGAAATGTTCCTTCCTAAAAAACGTACACCAGACTCGCTTAATTTAGTCTGTTAAAAGAAATGCACATGAAAAAGGACAAAAGGCTCTTTAATCTCTGCAAGCTGTTTGTTTTTCTTCAAGATTCCTGTCTGTTTGGGTTTGAAAAGTCATGTTTATTGAGGGGATGATTCTGAGGTGTGACATTAAAATAATATATGATTTTTGGACTGGTGGCCACGCTCCTGCTTAATTTGCAGAACTACTTTTTATGCCTGTCAAAACATAGAGTTAATCTATCCTTATTTACAATTAATCTCAATAAAATTAATCTTAACTATGCTTTATTCAGTGGCTTAAAATATCTAATTATATTCAATTAACTGCTGTCATAGTAATTAACATTGCTTAATTGCCTCTGCATATATTTATGTAAAGCTCATTAGGTGCTGATGCACCCTTTTCCTTTTCTACTTGTTATTTTTGCTGTTGTCAAACCATTTTCATCTCCCAAGGTCCCACAATGTCAGTGAGAGCAAATTCTTAACATTTTCTTGAAATGAATGTTATTGCTTTTCTATGAGAAGATATTCATTATTAAGTCTTTAAAGACTGACCCCCCACCCCAATACACACCCTGGTTTTCCCTCATCCTGGTCCCTACCACACTCACAAAATATTTTCTGTCATTGTTGCTAGAAATATGAGAAGCCAGGTTAAGCTTTGTGTTTATAAATGAGGAGCCTTTCTGTGTCTGCCTAGGGGCTCTACCCACAGGCAGAGTTTTTATCCTCTAAGACCATTCTAAGGGTTAAAGACTTGGCCAAGGTTCAAACTGAAAAGCGCCCAGGGAAAGTGCATGTGAATATGTACAAGTTTCATGTAATTAGTGCTTAATTATATTAACATATGCAAATTGTCAACTTAGGAGCTTGTTGAGCTGGCAAAGATCAGCTAGGCACAATTGCTGTATTGTTCTGAAACAATAATGGATTTCAAGTTGGATTGTGGAAACACATAACTAGCTATCTAATTTAACTCATACCATGGTGAAATTTCATTAGTCTCCATGGAGACTGGTTTAATTGTGCTGACTAATGTTCTGGGCTGCAGAATGTCCTAAAAAGAAAGCGTTGTTTGCCTAATCCACCTTACAATGACACTTGTTTGTACATGTTTCCCTTGTGTGAGAATTTGCATATGCAAATAAATAGTTTCTCTGCCCCATTTGTCATGGCTGTTCATTACCCATGAAGAGGACATTGTTACTAGGCTGTTACTGAGTCTCCCAAGACAGGATAGTGTCAACCAGTCCAACTACATTCTTTCATAATTTGTTTCTGATTAATAGAGCAGAGTGAGTCTCAGTCTCTTTGGGCATCTGCAAAGGGAAGGTCAGTTCTGTCACAGAAAAGAGTTTCTGCAGTAGACTGGGGGACTTTTTCTTCTTCTGATCATTCTCCTTTTTCCATTCATTGGTTAACACCATCATATTTAAAATAATGTATTCTTGTTCTAAGAATGCCTCTACTAATAATCTCTAGTTTCCTAAAGCTAAAAGATAGGAAAAGAAAGGGGATTCTGTTATTGGAATATTAATCCTGTTTTTGACAGAAAGGTAAACTGATATAATTGCTTTTCAGTTGAAGGAATGGGGGTTTATACAAGTGTGAAAGCATCGGAAAAGGATTAGCATTTTTTTGCATAATGAAAAGCTCTGTTGAATAGGGTTCTGAATGGCTGACTGAATGACTAAGATGAAAGGAAGATGAAAATGCAGGCCCCTCTTTCTTTATGCCCATGCTCTGCTCTCTCTAAAGTGATGTTTGTCCAAGACTTGAGAAAACAAGCAGGGGCTCAGATTTCAGCAACTTATAAGATGCCCTGAGTTTTCATCATCACCGGGAAGCAATATGTATGACAATGGTGCAGCGAGAGGATGATAAACAGAGGCTTGTATGCAGAAGAGTTTTCAGAAACATGCTAGGCTAGCCAAATATTGACTATTGGGTATCGAGAATTCCCAGCACTTTGCTGTCAAAAACGGTTATTTCAGAGGAGGCCAAGAGTATGGTGTGGATATTTAATTTAGTTAAGGATGGAATATATGGTATTCCTCTGCCCGCCCCCCATAGGCTATAAATAGTTGTCTCAGTTGGTGGAACACTTCTTTTGGGAAAGAGTTGAGTATCCTGACTTTTGGCAATGTTAAGTGTGCTAAGTGGCCCATTAGCTTTTGTGGTTGGGAGGGGTTAGTCAAAGAGAATACAGTTATTTTTCTTAGGATTTAATGCAACTTTATGTTGCTATGTAGGTGTATTGTGCATTTCATTTTGAGATCAGTCTTTTACAAAGTGTCTGAATATTGTATGTTCATTTTTGGAGACATTGGCAGTAAGGTTTTCTCTTGTCACTAGTTAGAGCTGTTAACTGGTTAACTACCAGTTGACAACATAGTCGGGCTCTCAATGATGTTTCTTCAACCATAATTAGGGGAGTTAAAATACCCTAAGTGTTAAGACACTTTCAAAGGTGGGAATTGATTCTTTTGTACATATGTAAATCAAATGCAGTGTGGATAATTATTTACAGTATACATTTTAAACAATCTCTTTCCAGTCTGAGGTCACAACAGATGAGCCCCTGAAGGCTGCCCCAGAGCAGGATTGAAAGATTCCACCAGATATTAACCTAACTTGTTTTGTTCCTAGAGTGTAGAACTTCTGTTTGCCTCATCACTTTCGCAGTTCAGTTTCTGAGGTGCTATTAAGAATGTTACATGGAAACTTGGGAAATCAGAAGTGTTTTCACGTAAATTAAAGTATAAGGGTTGCCTCTTGAGTACAGAATATTGTAAAGGAAAAGTGTTTGATCTTGGTTATATAAAGTCACCAAAATTCTTTACTGGAGTCCCTTTAAAAATTTGTCAAGAAATTCTGGATTGTTTCAGAAACTTTTATGATTAACTTTATGATATGCTTGCAAAAAGTCTTAAAAGAACAAAAAATAATTCACATGGAGGCTATTTTACATGCAGAAAGGCTTATTAAGGTATTTCCATAAGAAAAATGTGTTAATTTAAAAAATAAATTCATTTATATTTTAAGACATTGTTAACCAAGCACCATGTGTTGTAACTGGCAGCTTTCCAGCCACCATGGAAGTGGATCACACATGGGTTAATAGTAGCTTATGTGATGTCTGCATTCTTAGGAAATGGGCAAAAGCCCAGGGTATTCTGATATCAAGATTTTAGGAATCAGACAGAAAGCGGAATATATGTTTATATGTGAACAGATGGACACATGTGAGAACTAAAAGTGCACAGTTTCTCTTGGCACTTGTTTTAGTTATCCCTGATGATATAACCAAGATCTTAGTGCACTCGCATTCTTTGATGGCTAAGGATGAAATGGTCTTTTAATGAGGGCTCAATGGCATTATTTTCTTGCATAAGGATTGTGCCCCTGTGATCTTACTGGATTTGATGTTCTGTTAATTCCCTAGTTTCAGAGGTTCACAAGTTGCCTTGAAAGTTTGATATAGTTTCACGTTTGACATACAATCCTCAGTCCAGGGATGGCTGCTCTCACTCCCCTACTCTCAAAGATTTGTGAGTAAAATAATGTATTTGCCATTTTCAAGCACTTTTGAATGTATGCAACACAACTTAAAAATGGCTTTGACACTAAAGTCCTATTTGCAAGCATCTTATCTCTGATATAATTAGCCACTTTAACATTCTAGAAATTGAAAAAATAAACAAACAGCATTGGAGAATTTGGGTGGCTTGACTTGGTTAATATGTCATAATGCCCTGATGGTCCAAGACAAGTCCTGAGTAGGTGTTTTAGTCATTCAGGTCAGGAGTTCATACACTAGCATCATGGATGTAGATGATCGGTCATTTCTCATGTTTGCTTGTCCTAAGGATATGACAGAGCACAGTTGGTAATTTCTGAACAGTGCCCACTCTAGCACATACCTCTGAAGACAAAGTTTATAGGTTCCAGTGTGTTCTAGCAATAAAAACAGAAATCGTTCTGCGAGTATTTACTCAGATCTAAATCATTTTAACCAGGGAAAATTGACTTTTGGGTTAAAATATGCATTTTATAACTGTCCATAAAATTATTTTCCTTCACTGTAAAGAAGAAAGGAAATCCTTAGCTTTAACAATGGTTAAAATACAAAAAAAATGAGCTGGTGTGTGCCACCTGGTTATATTGTTAAAAACAAAACAAAACAAATCTTTGTAAGAGGGAAGTTTAAGGAGAATCTTGAAATTCATCTGCCTGGAAGAATAAATTGAGGAAGCCCAATTATTTCCCAAAGTACCTTAATTAAACCTGAAAGGCTTTATTAATGTGGATTCTCTAAAATACAGTTCTTAGTCCTTTTTTTCCATAAGGTTAGGAATAATGCAAGTAATACCTCAATTTTCTGAGCCCACTACTTACTCGAGAACGAGTCATCTCTTTTGGTTTAGTATATACCACATAGGAGGGTGTGTAAAGACACATACGCACACAACCCGACCCTTTTTCCATGTTTGTGTCTCTCTTTCCTCTTTAGATGTACCCATAGGGGTAGCCTGTGAAATTTTCCCTCTGTAGACTAAATTCCTTTCATTTTCTGAGAACTGACCAACATGGTCACAACAGAAAAAAAGCAGGTAGGTTTGTAAGGGAAACTATCAACATGCTAAAGCCTGACAATACCCTAGAGTTAATTCAGTTCAGCCAGCTCATTGTAAAATATGAGATATTGAATTCAGGAGAAATAACCATTGAGTTACCAAGCAAGCTAAGGAAATGTCAGGACAAAACTCAGATATCCCAATTCAAGGACTAGTGGTCACACATTTATATTGGCTGGTTGGAAAAGGGTTTGTTACGTAACTGAATATGGTGGTGGAAATAGAGAAGAAAAGGAAAATGTTGGTAATCCAACAGTGGTACTCTTTCTTCTGAGAGAAGAGTTCTCTACTACGAAAAGGGAATGAGTACAATCTGAATGGCATCTTATCGCTGTGACAGTATACATATTTTGGGGTTATTTAGGAGGTCAGACTAGTTGCGTTGAATGGTCGAGAAGAGTTTATGATTTATAAAAGTACCAAGGATCTCAGTCAGTTAAATTGTATTCTTAATAATCATGAACATGGTGTTATGAAGATTAAGATTTCTCTTCTATGTAGAGAAAGCAAATGAAGACAATGCTGTGATGTTGTAAAGGTAGCATAGTGCAAAGAAAGAATGACACAGTAAAAGGCAGACATTCTTTTGATTCTATTTACTTTGGATTCCTTTTTTTAAATTTGTTTTTATTTTTTTATTTTTGCATTTAAAGACAGGAATAGAAATTTACTACCTCCCAAGATCTCTGAGAAGTTCTTATAGCCAAAAGAGAAAGATTGAGTATGATATTCCTAATTCACGTATGTGAATCTTGACTGCATTTTTAAGAGCTTGGCCTCCTTTTTAAATGAGTTTACTTTAGTTTAAACTTTAGATATTTGAAAATCTACTCCATTTTTGACAAATCAAGGACAAGTAGGAATTGTGTTAGAGCTACTAGACACCTGAGTTAAATTCTTATTATGGATGTAATCTTTGTCAGCTTCAGTTTCCTCATTTGTATCTTAAAGTTGTTGTAGAGATTACAGAACACTAAAGTGTTGTGAACATTAAAATAAGTAAATATGACAGGGCCTGATACCCTGTGTTCCCTTTTTCCTTATATTCAGTAGCTGGTTTATGTAGTACCCAACTAAAGAGCATTTGGTCAAGCAAGTCAACATAGATCTTTTGAGTAGGGATGCCCCTCTCTCTTACAACAGAAACAGAAATTAGGAAATGTGTTTGCAAAAAGGGTATATTCTTATTGATATACCTGGATGGCATCTTTGTGGCTAGTCCTTACCTCATTATCTGCCCCTCCGTCATCATGAGTTGTTTTGGTTTCAAGGGCTTTTAGATGTTTAATGCATTTCTGGGTCTTTTTCTAAGAAGCAAATTAGAACAGGAATAGTTTTTAAATAATTCAGACCTTGGTCTAACTACATGAACTCCAGATTCCAGACTGTCCATTATATGCAATCATAGACGATACCACAACGCTTATTTAAGTCTTGTTGACCCAGCCTGTTTGAAAGCCTTAGAATTACAGGATTTCCCCAAACTGGATTAGATGCAATAGAAATACCTTTCCAGATTTTTGGTATTATGATATTTTGATACACAGCAAAAGGAGTATGGATACTGTTACATGGCCCCCTGTTGATCAAGATTTATACCAACTTAGAGAAGAGATCCAGTTATTAATAATCCAGTAATGCTGTACAACCTTTAAGTTTTCTTGAGGGATTTTATAGCCAATTTATGAGACTCCTTGGCTTATCTCTTGGAGGAGATCACAATCCTTTTTTTAATAATAATGCATTATTCATTGGAGGAGTACCCAAGTTCAAAGATAAGATTCATGACAAAGGTTAATAAATTTATAATACAATTTTTGGACTACCTAGAAATGAATTGTTTCTGTTATGGATCTTCTTTTTTAAAATTTGTAATAATTTCCCATTGTTATACATGTAAGATGCACATTTAAAACTATTTGTATTTTTATGGGAAATGTAAGTGTACTTGGATTGTAACTTCGCAGCTTCATGTTTCATTTTTGCTTAATATGTGTGTTTCATAATCTTTGTTAAAATTTTCCTAAAAATAAAAGTGTGCGCTTCGCCCGTGTTCTGGTCATTTATGAGTGGCCTGGGACTTGACAATTCACTTGAAATATACTGATGTAAAGCAAAGCATTTATTGAATACTGATAGGCTAATAATATATTTTAATGAAAGAAAAACAGCTGACATCTAAGCATTTTTCACGATGCTTGTTTAAGTGTTTCTTCAAATAAACTTTAGCCTCCATGAGGGCAGCAGCTGTATCTGTTTAATCACTGTATTGTGACAGACGTTATTGGCAAATCTTTGGTGCTCAACAAAATATCTGTTGAATGGATGAAAAAAGAATAATAGTTAATTAAAAATATAAATAGAAAACTTCAGTTTAAGGACACCTGAGTGGCTCAGTGGGTTAAGCCACTGCTTTCGGCTCAGGTCATGATCCCAGGACCCTGGGATCGAGTCCTGCATCGGGCTCCTTGCTCAGCAGGGAGCCTGCTTCTCTCTCTGCCTCAGCCTGCCACTCTGCCTATTTGTGCGCGCGCTCTCTCTCTCTGACAAATAAATAAATAAAATCTTAAAAAAAAATGAAAACTTCAATTTACTATTCTACCGAAATCTTCCTCTATTCTTGAAATCTAGGTACTGAAAAGAAATATACAGCCTTAAAAACATCTGGGTTTGTCTTGGAAAACTCCATAGGGAAAACTATCTTCAGCGCAATCTAAATGGGTTTTTATATTAGAACCATAGATCGCTGTAGTCAGAAGGGATATAGCATAATCACCTCGTTTAACCCGTAAGGAAACTGCAACTCAGAGAAATTCTGGGAAATATCACATAACTACAGCACCTAGTTGTTCAGCTCTAATGTGTATGTGCCCTTTAGCAAATCATTTAGCATTTTTTACCTTAGTTGGCTTAGCTGCTCCCATATCCAAAGATCCTATAATATTAATATGAAAATAATTTCTGCAATGCTGGAGATTTTTTTTTTATTATTTGTGGAATTTTTCCAAGCAAAGGAAGATTTTTCAGTTGGTACCGTTTCTGTGATGACCACAGCACAAGCTGACTGTTCTGGGATTGTAATGTTAAGCTGCTTGAGATAGACAAGAATTGCTTGAAAGGTGAAAACTTGCAGAAAAAATGGGGTGGGTCATTTAGTTCTTGAAATGAAGCAGGGTGCAGATTAGGAATCATTATGATTTGCCAGAAGTCGCTAGTCATAGAAGCCTGTTTAAGTGCTCACTGTCAACAAGGAAATCATGGGCAGCACTTACAGTGGCTCACCTCTGATTTATTCATAAACCTCACGCGAGCACTTGGCTTTGTTCTTACTCTAGTAAGGGGGACTGATGCCAATAAGAACGGGAATAAAGAGCTCCTTGCATGGTCCAAGAGTGAATAGCACTTTACCTCAAAGCCTGACCTCTTTTCCTGAGGTCTGTTATGCTACTGTTGACTCTGATTGGCTGTGTGTTCTCATAGGAAACGAGAGGAGAGGTTATAACAAGTATCTACTCTGTAAACTTCATAGTATACATAACAAGAACTATGTAACTGGAACTTAGGTTCTAACTTAACCTAAAGGGTTGCGATATTTATGCTAAATGGAAAGGCTTCCTTTTCCCTTCTCCTTTGAAGTCTGAGGAGATTCACATTTAGTAATAGTTGGAAAAAATACTGCTTCCTTCTGCTTGAAGAATGCAATGTTCATGGAGTAAAATGGGTTTTGGTGATCCTTTCCCCCCATTAAAATAAATTTAGAGACATTTAATAATATAGGAAATGAAGGGTTCAAAAATAAAATATGTACTACACTGGGATAAAAAAAAAAAAAGTGGGCTTGCCCGATTGATAAGCCATATTTATCTGAAAAGCTTTATCTGGGCCACTTCACCAATTATGCTCTGCTTCAGACGCCCATGTTGAGGAGAAGGGACCTTTAAGAGACAGTCAGCTGGCTGGTTTGCACTGGGGCAGAGGTTGAGTAGAGTTACTTAAATCCCCAGAGCCACATTTAGTTAATGCTTGTCATCCCCACCCCCCCATCTTGTCCATTTTGGCTTCCCTTTTCCCCTTTTGATGAAGTTGGTCTCTTACTTCTAAAAGTGCACATATTTACACAAAAATTTCCTCAGATTTTCACAACGCATTAACCCAGAAGAGCCATATTAGGAGATGGTGATGAGAGTTAATGATATATCTTTAGATAAAGCCACCCTCCCGTGCAATCACATCAGAGTCATCAGCTCATTTGTCATGGCTGAAGTGAAAATGTCAGGACCAATGAGTGTATGAGTGCTGAAGGGGGCGAAAGGGCTTTTGGAGAGAGACATTTTTGTGCTGGGAGTCAGCCATGGCTTAGATTTAGCTCCAGGGAAATATTGGGATTAGCCAGCACTGTGTACAAATCCTTAGTATAACAGGGTTAGTTGGAAAGATGGAGATGTGGGGTCATGAGGATGGGTGCATTTCTAGAGTTATGCTCTAGCATGCAGGCCAGAAACTATGGAAAAGAACGAGGGGGTTTATCAAAATTGCTTTAAGGGATGTGTTACATGCAAGCTCATTGATTTCAGCAGGATTGAAGCCATAGATTTGAATGGCTAAATATGCATGTATGGCTTTTTGTTTAAATTTGGCTGCATTAAAACAAAATTTTAGATTTATCATCCAAAAGCTTTGGGGGAAGATAATATTTGAGTACACAAAGGTAAGATTCAGGCATAAAGTACTTTTGATAGTATTTTAGAGTGGAAGCTAATCATTTAAATAACAATAATGATAGTGAAATACTTGTTGCATTGTTGGATTTACACAAAACTAAGAAGCTAAACTTTCTTTACACAGACGTCATTCTGAAACTTTAATTGAAAAGGAACTTATTTTCTTTAGCTACAGAAGTTCTTATCTTTGATAGACCAATACGAGCAGATTTATTTCATTTTGAAGCCAGGGAACTGTTCTCTTTCAGATAATGTACCCATACAACCTTTTCTTGTTTAATTCTATTGATTTACAGTGTTAAAGTGAAATAATCTGATACCTGTTTCCTGCCCTTTGAGTATTTGTCGTCAAAGCAGCTGATTAGTTTTTTCCCCCAGCTCTTTAGCTGTTTTAAATGTATAATTATCATTGCATGTCATTTGATAGCTGCACTAATTGCTGCCAACTATTGTCTGTTTGCACTTAATGCTGAAACCTGATCAACATCCTGCTTTGGTTGATGTTTGGTGGTAAACTTTAATTAACTCTTATTGCATTGAAGAAGAGTTCAGGCTTGGTGCTAACTAATCATTTACCTTCATTATGTCCTGACAGCTCCACTTGTTCTTGGTCCTAATAGATACACCAGTCAGTAAATAAACCTGCAAACCTCATGCCTTATAGTTGCTCCACACTGGTATTTTGCTACTTAAAGTATAAGATAATTGGGCCCAGATAATTATTTAGTTAGTTTAGTATCTCTAGTTCTGCAGACACTAATCTTAATTGCCTCTTTCATGCTGGACAATTTTATTTTAATAGAAACTGTAGATTTGAGATAACATTATTCCTTCAACATGGTTCCTATGAACATGCATCTTTTGAATCAATACAATTAAGCTTGTCTCCTGTTGGAATTCTTGTCATTATTTTTCCTGAAATACTTTTCCTGTAATGATATTGAAGTTAAAGTAATCAGGTTACCAGCAGATCATGTAAAATTCAACTCAAAATTGCTAGCTGCTTGATTTTAATTTGTCTGACATCAAGTTTGTTTGAAAAGGGATAATATGTGGGTAAACCAAGGAGCTTATAATTATGGTTGACGTTTGTTTGTTTATAATGAAATCTAATTAAAGTTCATACATTTAAAACACAAAAGTTAATTACTGAATTGCTCACTTCACTTATGGACAGCAGTCAAATTAACTTTCAGGCCAAACACACACAAACACACACACACACGGCTCTTCACAACAGAAATAAAATAACCAACTAATCTTAGTGATCAAACAGAAATTTGCCAATATTTCATCCAGAAGAAAACTTGGCATTCCACTTGTGTTCTCTATTATGTTAGTCCTATGTGGTTTTTAATATAAAATGACTTAAAATATTTACATGGGATATAAAAAGAGATGTATTTTGTAGATTCTAAGAGTATTATATAATAAGAGGTACTTAGTAGTGATTTTAAAATTTGTTCATATAGCTTTCTTCATTAAAACTCTTTTGAAATTGGGTGAAATCATTGAAATCATTGCTCAGGGAATAGGAATGTTTGCTGGAATTCCTGACCTGTAATTAGCTTTATGAAGATAATTATGGTAGGTTTAGCCTGCGAAGAATGACTTTTTTTTTTTTTTTTTTTTTTAAGGTAAGGGCATACTCACACTTTTACACTTACTGCTATATTGGTTATGAGATCCTATTGGTGGGAATCATGAAATACAGATAATTAGCCAATTGTTTTTCCTCTTCAGTATTTGAAACAATAGTTCAATGGTTGATTTTATACAATAGATAAAGAAGGAAAAAATACATGTACATCTTAGAATACATTGTCTTCACACTGTATATGAGATAAATACGTGTGCACAATGGCAAATCCTTTTGAAGCCAAATATTCTGCGGTTATATATACCTTTATAAAACCAATTAAGTTTTTTAAATGTTACTAGGTGACAATTCAAAATCATTATCAAGTAAACAGTCTTAGATTGTGTGTAAACCAGAGAGATTAGTCAATTACATTTTAAAGACTAGAAATACAAACATAAAAACATGACAAATATGATTAAAAATCCCTAAAAATGATTGATACAATCCATGTTTTTCCAAGGAAAACTACAAGGGTCCATGTTTGAGCTTTATTTTTAGAAGTGTTATTGACTTAAACTTTCAAATATAGTAGCGATTAAGGGAGAGGAGTCTGAGAAAAGAAAATGATTCTGTCCATTATTGAGATCTTTGCAAAATTGAGTGTAATTTACACAACCTTTTAGTATTTTCAGAAAGTATATTTATATGTATTTTTAATATAACACATGATTGATTTGTAGATTAACATTTATTTAGGGAAGAAAAATGAAAAAGATCATATAGTCATTTAACTCTAATCCTACTTTGCATGTTTGAGACAAAGGGAAGGTGATTAATACTTAAGTGTGGCTGGGTAACTGGCATTCAGATGTACCTTTTTTCTTCTATAAAGAAAGAAAAAAAAGCCAGTATATTCTCATAGTATTGGCAAACAACAGCTTTCTAGTAATGCTTTAGCTGATTAGGACATCCTTACCCTTTAATGAAGCAATCACTACAAAGCCCCAATGTCAGCTGGAATACTAGCAAAACAGTATCAAAGAAAGAATCAGAAAGAGGCACTGAACATAATTACAGCTCATGTCCTTGTCTCACACCAATGCAAACTATTCATTTTCAATTAGAATGAATAAGAAAATTAGAAATCAACTAGATTGGCTAGAAGTACCAAAGTTTGTTTACAGAGGATAACTAAAGTATTGAGTCCATCTTGCTCACTGATTATGAAATTTTCCTGAAGCAAACAAATAAAATGAGTCATATAATAGTGTAATTTGGTTAAGGAGAGATTATTGATTTCTCTCTAAGGAAAGTCGCTGGAGTTTGATTAAAGTTGTGAAGGAAACTGAGTAAAATTCCTATTTCCCACAACCATACAAATTAAGAACTGGAAAACTGTACCTTTTCTCTTTAGTTCTCCAACACATATGTTTAATGATACGTAATTGTCACAGCCCTACGTTGTCCATGTAGGGCTAGAGATGTGAGAGGGAATGAGAGAAAATGAGTGGGAAGAGGAGGAGAGGGAGAGGGAGAGAGAGAAGCAAGGGACAAGACCATGAAGCATCAGTCACAAAGGTGCTGTTTATAGGGTAGGAAATAAATCTGCATTGAATAGCTCATTTAGATTTTAATGAGGAAAATAAGGGGAAATGACTTAGTTGACTTGCACACTCATTTTTTTGTTTTTTGGTTTTTTTTTTTTTTTTTGTAAACTTTCCTTCTTTAAAAAACTGCTTATTTTAAATGCTTCCTATATTTGGTTACATCCTTCTATTCAAACTTAATTACCTTCTCCCCTTTGTCGTGACATGGGTGGAAAGTTTTTGCCGTGTCAGGAGAGGTCGTCACACATTCTTTTGCAGTTCTCTTCATTAATTCCTTCTTGCAGAAGCATTTTCTCTCGTGCTGGGAAGGTAGAAGGGTGTAACAGAAGAGCCCTGAAACATCAGCAGGAAGCTCTAAGCTGGTTAATGCAGTATAATTGTCTGGACATAGACTGGTCTTTGTTTGTGTGGTTCACTCCGAATCAGCTGTAATTAACTCCAGAGTGTTTCCAGATTGCCAGCAAAGAAAAATTACAGCTTTTCTGTTTTAAATTGTAAAGCTCACAAACATTAACTATGCAGATTGCTTTTACTTTGATATATTTCTATCCTGCAAGGGAAAGACAAAAAAAAAAAAAAAAAGCTTATTTGGCTCCCCCCACCCCTAAAAATGTGCTTTTGTTAAGTTATTTGATTTAGTGTCTATTGGAACATAATGGCTTCTTAATTGTTGGATTTGAAATCTTTTTACTTAATATTTCCTATCCTTTGACATCCTTGTCTTTGCCTTCCTTCTTGCTAACAACGTTTTTAATACTGCGATGGGAAAGAAGTTATGTAATCTTTTATGAAATACTAAACCTATACTAAAATAAGCAAGTTGTAGAGAAAGCTGACTAAAGAAAACCACCAGCACCAACTTAAAAAACCGAGATCAAAGATGTATTCTGATGTAAATGGTGTTTCTGCACAGGTACTATACCTGTGTTTTGATATATCAAAAGACAGACTATGAGAAAAGGGCAATTTCATTGCCCTCTTCTCCTGGTCAGCACACCACACCCTTTTAAAAGCTTCTGTACAGTAGTTTGTAATTATGAATTCCAACATGGGTAAAAATGAGGTAGCGGTGTGAGCTAATACAGCCTAGTACACAAAAGATCTGTCAGCAACTGATGCAAAAAAAAAAAAAAAAAGTCCAGCCAAAAATCTTTTTTTTTTTCTTTCTTTCTTCTGAATTTAACAATAAGGAATTTAAGCCTCAATGTGGCTTTAGCAACCAAAGAAAAGAAGCTCTTGGTGTCTGCATAATACCACTTTGATGGATTTTTTTCATCAGTTCTCTGTACGTGGCAACAAATAAACAAGTATAATTATACTTGTGAAGGTCTATTCATTGCTTTGTCAGGATTAGATATATGTGCCGTTTTCACACTGCGCCTCTCTTTTGTCTTTGCCTAACTCACTATGACATATTGATAGAGGATTTGGAATGGGGAAAAGGCCACAGCAGAGACAGTGATGACCTTTTGGAAACTTGATATAATTCAAGGATTTTTCTTTCTTTCTTTCTTCCTTCCTTCTTTTCTTTTTTTTTTTTTTGTTTCTTTTTCCTTTCTTTCTTCTTTTTTCTTTCTTTTTTTTTTTTAGGATTTGTAACTTGTTTCCAAATTCTCTTGTAAGTGGACAACTTTTAACCCATTAAAATGGAGTAAATAAAGACTCAAAGTGTGAGGAGGTTGGCTGAAGAGCAGAGGAGAATCAAAACAATAGGCTAAGGGGCACATTGGTCTTCTTTCCCAGCACTTAGCAGAGTGGCTAACCTAGCATTCCTTTCCCATTATTCTGTCCTCTTGATCAGATCACGTTCTTTTTAATCATTTCACAAGCACTGTCTCACTGGACCGTAGAGGAAGGCTGGGGCAATCTCAATTAAAAAAAAAAAAAAAAAAGAGGTTAAACTGGCCTCTCTGATTTTGGGTTCTAATGGGAACTCTGCTTTCTGAATGCAAAGGAATTCTTCTATTGTTCAGAAAGCACCCCCTTTCATTAGCCAGGCTCCTTGTAGGTGGGTTTGGTCATTTAGCGGAGCTGAGTTTAGGCAGCAGTGACTGCAGGACGAAAGCAAGGCAGAACGAGCAATAAAAGTTCTTTTTCTGCATATTGTCCATTAGTTCCGAAAAAGGGATTTACATGATCAAAGTCACTGATCTTGTGAATTAGTGAGAATACCAAAAAATGGGTACACATATTCTAAACAGATCAGCAGGTATGTATTGTTCTGAATTTAGCATTAAAATTATATTAGTTTTTCTCTTTGGGATTTCTTGAGGACTTTGGTGATTTTTGAAAAATAGAATGCTTGTCAGTAGAGAATAGAAATTGGTAGAAACTAAAAACAGCTTAAATGGTGAAGCAGTTTTGATAGTGAGTTTACTTGTTACGCAGTCATTTTGAAATGAATTCTGTGGTTTAAGTTAAATGGTTGTCTTTGTGGTCTTTTTACTGGGACTTATAAAACTTTAGTGTAAATTTCCTAAGTGGGTCACATTGATAAAAGAAAGATCTTGTCTGACATTGATGACAATGAAATCACTTAGCATCAAATTCAGTGTCACTGTGTACACTGATCTAAATAACTTTTTAACGGTACAGACTTAAGTGACTCCATCAAAATTCACTGGTGAACATTGCCATGGTCAGAGTCAATAGCAACAAATTTTAAAAATCAGTTAATATAAGTTAATATATTATTAGCTGTAAGGATCCAGATGGTTTTGCTATTGTTGCTTTTGGAATGAAATGTAAATTTGATTGTATGGAAGACTTCTTATCTATTTGATTCAGTTTCTGATTAATGGGTAGCTTATTGAGAAGAAATTGATACGCAATTTCCTGTAAAATTATGTCAGAGTATTGCAACAAAATGTGTTCTACTGCTTTGATCTGTGATGGATTCTTGGGGTTTTGTAATTTTTTTTCACATAGCAATAATGTTACATTTTTGAAAGTTACTTCTGGCTCTATTAAGATA